>NW_027516539.1:0-57250 GCF_048772815.1 Callospermophilus lateralis | reverse complement strand
CAAGCTTCCAAGAAATTACAAGTTTCCGAAATACCAGCAAATGTTTTTTCACCCAATCTTAATGATACATGTTGGTAATGATCGGTACACAAATCCCACTTGGCTCACCAAATTTTGTTCTTCTAGGTTGAAGCGTTCGTTTACACTAGCAGTTTTTATTTTTAGGTTTCCCTATGTTCTCTCCTATATAGATAGATGAATTTGGAACTCTAAATCCAACATGGTTTGTAGTAGCACTTTGAAACTTGACAAAATAAAGGAGTTCTCAGTTTTGTCTCTATGGTTTGTTTCCTCTTCAAGTAGCCCTAGGCAAGGACTGTAGAAAAGCACTTTCATTGAGAGGGGTTGCCAAGCTTCTAAGAAATAACGAGTTTCTGAAATACCAGCAAATATTTTTCCAACCAATCTTGATGATAACTGGTGGTAATGATCAGTACACAAATCCCACTTGGCTCACCAATTTTGTTCTTCTAGGTTTAAGCGTTCGTCTACAGTAGCAGTTTTTATATGTAGGTTTCACTCTGTTTTCTATTATATAGATAGATGAATTTGGAACTCTAAATCCAACTAGATTTGAGGTAGCTCTTTTAGACTTGACAAAATAAAGGAGTTCTCAGTTTTGTCTCTATAGTTTGTTTCCTCTTCAAGTAGCCATTTGCACATACTGTGGAAAAGCACTTTCATTGAGAGGGGTTGCCAAGCTTTAAGAAATAACGAGTTTATGAAATAACAGCAAATATTTTTTCACTCAATCGTGATGATACTTGGTGGTAATGATCAGTACACAAATCCCACTTGTCTCACCAAATTTTGTTCTTCTAGTTTTAAGCGTTTGTCTACAGTAGCAGTTTTTATATTTAGGTTTCACTCTGTTCTCTCCTATATAAATAGATGAATTTGGAACTCTAAATCCAACATGGTTTGAGGTAGCTCTTTGAAACTTGACAAAATAAAGGAGTTCTCAGTTTTGTCTCTATGGTTTGTTTCCTCTTCAAGTAGCCCTAGGCACATACTGTGGAAAAGCACTTTCATTGAGAGGGGTTGCCAAGCTTCTAAGAAATAACGAGTTTATGAAATAACAACAAATATTTTTTCACCCAATCTTGATGATACTTGGTCGTAATGATCAGTACACAAATCCCACTTGGCTCAACAAATTGTGTTCTTCTAGGTTGAAGCGTTCATCTCCAGTAGCAGTTTCTATATGTAGGTTTCACTCTGTTTTCTATTATATAGATAGATGAATTTGGAACTCTAAATCCAACATGGTTTGTAGTAACTCTTTGAAACTTGACAAAATAAAGGAGTTCTCAGTTTTGTCTCTATGGTTTGTTTCCTCTTCAAGTAGCCCTAGGCACAGACTTTGGAAAAGCACTTTCATTGAGAGGGGTTGCCAAGCTTCTAAGAAATAAAGAGTTTCCGAAATACCAGCAAATATTTTTTCAACCAATCTTGATTATACTTGGTGATACCTGGTGGTAATGATAAGTACACCGATCCCACCTGGCTCACCAAATTTTGTTCATCAATGTTGAAGCGTTCGTCTACAGTAGCAGTTTTTATATTTAGGTTTCACTATGTTCTCTTCTATATAGTTAGATGAATTTGGAACTCTATATCCAACATGGTTTGTAGTAGCTCTTTGAAACGTGACAAAAAGTATTAGTTCTCAGTTTTGTCTCTAGGATTTGTTTCCTCTTCAAGTAGCCCTAAGCAGAGACTCTGGAAAAGAACTTTCATTGAAGTGGTTGCAAGCTTCCAAGAAATTAGGAGCTCCCGAAATACGAGCAAATATTTTTTCACCCAATCTTGATGATACGTGGTGGTAATGACAAGTGCACAAATCGCACTTGGCTCACCAAGTTTTGTTCTTCTAGGTTGAAGCGATCGTTTACCGTAGCCGTTTTTATTTTTAGGTTTCCCTCTGTTCTCTCCTATATAGATAGATGAATTTGGAACTCTAAATCCAACATGGTTTGTAGTAGCCCTTTGAAACTTGACAAAATAAAGGAGTTCTCAGTTTTGTCTCTATGGTTTGTTTCCTCTTCAAGTAGCCCTAGGCACAGACTGTGGAAAAGCACTTTCATTGAGAGGGGTTGCCAAGCTTCTAAGAAATAACGAGTTTCCGAAATACCAGCAAATATTTTTTCACCCAATCTTGATGATACTTGGTGGTAATGATCAGTACACAAATCCCACTTGGCTCACCAAATTATGTTCATCTAGGTTGAAGCGTTCGTCTACAGTAGCAGTTTTTATATTTAGGTTTCACTCTGTTCTCTTCTATATAGTTAGATGAATTTGGAACTCTAAATCCAACATGGTTTGTAGTAGCTTTTTGAAACGTGACAAAAAGTAGTAGTTTTCAGTTTTGTCACTCTGATTTTTTTCCTCCTCAAGTAGCCCTAAGCAGAGACTGTGGAAAAGCACTTTCATTGAAAGGGGTTGCCAAGCTTCCAAGAAATTACAAGTTTCCGAAATACCAGCAAATGTTTTTTCACCCAATCTTAATGAAACATGTTGGTAATGATCGGTACACAAATCCCACTTGGCTCACCAAATTTTGTTCTTCTAGGTTGAAGCGTTCGTTTACAGTAGCAGTTTTTATTTTTAGGTTTCCCTCTGTTCTCTCCTATATAGATAGATGAATTTGGAACTCTAAATCCAACATGGTTTGTAGTAGCACTTTGAAACTTGAGAAAATAAAGGAGTTCTCAGTTTTGTCTCTATGGTTTGTTTTCTCTTCAAATAGCCCTAGGCACAGACTGTAGAAAAGCACTTTCATTGAGAGGGGTTGCCAAGCTTCTAAGAAATAACGAGTTTCTGAAATACCAGCAAATATTTTTCCACCCAATCTTGATGATAACTGGTGGTAATGATCAGTACACAAATCCCACTTGGCTCACCAATTTTGTTCTTCTAGTTTTAAGCGTTCGTCTACAGTAGCAGTTTTTATATGTAGGTTTCACTCTGTTTTCTATTATATAGATGGATGAATTTGGAACTCTAAATCCAACTAGGTTTGAGGTAGCTCTTTTAAACTTGACAAAATAAAGGAGTTCTCAGTTTTGTCTCTATAGTTTGTTTCCTCTTCAAGTAGCCGTAGGCACAGACTGTGGAAAAGCACTTTCATTGAGAGGGGTTGCCAAGGTTCTAAGAAATAATGAGTTTCCGAAATACCAGCAAATATTTTTTCACCCAATCTTGATGATACTGGTGGTAATGATCAGGACACAAATCCCACTTGGCTCACCAAATTTTGTTCTTCTAGGTTGAAGCGTTTGTCTACAGTAGCAGTTTTTATATTTAGGTTTCCCTCTGTTGTCTCCTATATAGATAGATGAGTTTGGAACTCTAAATCCAACATGGTTTGTAGTAGCTCTTTGAAACTTGACAAAATAAAGGAGTTCTCAGTTTTGTCTCTATGGTTTGTTTCCTCTTCAAGTAGCCCTCAGCACAGACTGTGGAAAAGCACTTTCATTGAGAGGGGTTGCCAAGCTTCTAGGAAATAACAAGTTTCCGAAATACCAGCAAATATTGTTCCACCCAATCTTGATGATACTTGGTGGTAATGATCAGTACAAAAATCCCACTTGGCTCACCAAATTTTCTTCTTCTAGGTTGAAGCGTTCGTCTACAGTAGCAGTTTTTATATTTAGGTTTCCCTCTGTTCTCTCCTATATAGATAGATGAATTTGGAACTCTAAATGCAACATGGTTTGAGGTAGCTCTTTGAAACTTGACAAAATAAAGGAGCTCTAATTTTTGTCTCTATGGTTTGCTTCCTCTTTAAATAGCCCTAGGCACATATTGTGGAAAAGCATTTTCATTGAGAGGGGTTGCCAAGCTTCTAAGAATTAATGATTTTATGATATAACAGCAAATATTTTTTCTCCCAATTTTGATGATACTTGGTGGTAATGATCAGTACACAATTCCCACTTGGCTCACCAAATTGTGTTCTTCTAGGTTGAAGCGTTCGTCTACAGTAGTCGTTTTTATATTTAGGTTTCTCTCTATTCTGTCCTATATAGATAGATGAATTTGGAACTTTAAATCCAACATGGTTTGAAGTCGCTCATTTAAACTTGAGAAAAAAAAAGTAGTTCTCAGTTTTGTCTCCATGGTTTGTTTCCTCTTCAAGTAGCCCTAAGCAGAGACTGTGGAAAAGCACTTTCATTGAAAGTGGTTACCAAGATTCCAAGAAATAACGAGTTTCCGAAATACTGGAAATATTTTTTCACCCAATCTTGACGATACTTGGTGGTAATGATCAGTATTCAAATCCCACTTGGCTCACCACATTTTGTTCTTCTAGGTTAAGGCCTTCGTCTACAGTAGCAGTTTTTATATTTAGGTTTCCCTCTGTTCTCTCCTATATAGATACAGGAATTTGGAACTCTAAATCCAACATGGTTTGTAGCAGTTCTTTGAAATTGAAAAAATGAAGTAGTTCTCTGTTTTGTCTCTATGGTTTGTTTCCTCTTCAAGTAGCCCTAAGCAGAGACTGTGGAAATGCACTTTCATTGTAAGAGGTTGCCAAGCTTCCAAGAAATTACGAGTTTCCGAAATACCAGCAAATATTTTCTCACCCAAACTTGATGATACTTGGTGGTAATGATCGGTACACGAATCCCACTTGACTCACCAAATTTTGTTGTTCTAGGTTGAAGCGTTCGTTTCCAGTAGCAGTTTATATTTTTAGGTTTTCCTTTGTTCTCTCCTATATAGATACATGAATTTGGAACTCTAAATTCAACATGGTTTGTTATAGCTCTTTGAAACTTGACAAAATAAAGGAGTTCTCTGTTTTATCTCTATGGTTTGTTTCCTCTTCAAGTAGCCCTAAGCAGAGACTGTGGAAAAGCACTTTCATTGAAAGGGGTTGCCAAGCTTCCAAGAAATTACGAGTTTCCAAAATACGAGCAAATATTTTTTCACCCAATCTTGATGATACGTGGTGATAATGACAAGTACAAAATCCCACTTGGCTCACCAAATTTTGTTCTTTTAGGTTTAAGCGTACGTCTACAGTAGCAGTTTTTATATTTAGGTGCACTCTGTTCTCTACTATATAGATAGATGAATTTGGAACTCTAAATCCAACATGCTTTGTAGTAGTTCTTTGAAACTTGACAAAATACCGTAGTTCTCAGTTTTGACTCTATGATTTGTTTCCTCTTCAAGTAGCCCTAAGCACAGACTGTGGAAAAGCACTTTCATTAAGAGGGGTTGCCAAGCTTCTAAGAAATAACGAGTTTCCGAAATACCAGCAAATATTATTTACCCAATCTTCATAATACGTGGTGGTAATGATCAGTACACAAATCCCACTTGGCTCACCAAATTTTGTTCTTCTAGGTTGAAGCGTTCGTCTACAGTAGCAGTTTTTATATTTAGGTTTCACTCTGTTCTCTCCTATACAAATAGATAAATTTGGAACACTAAATCCAACATGGTTTGAGGTAGCTCTTTGAAGCTTGAGAAAATAAAGGTGTTCTCAGTTTTGTCTCTATGGTTTGTTTCCTCTTGAAGTAGCCCTTGGCACATACTGTGGAAAAGCACTTTCATTGAGAGGGGTTGCCAAGCTTCTAAGAAATAACCAGTTTCCGAAATACCAGCAAATATTTTTTCAACCAATTTGATGATACTTGGTGGAAAAGATCAGTATACAAATCCCACTTGGCTCACCACATTTTATTCTTCTAGGTTGAAGTGTTCGTCTACAGTAGCAGTTTTTATATTTAGGTTACACTCTGTTCTCTCTTATATAGATAGATGAATTTGGAACTCTAAATCCAACATGATTTGTAGTAGCTCTTTGAAAATTGACAAAATAAAGGAGTGTTCAGTTTTGTCTCTATGATTTTTTTCCTCTTCAAGTAGCCCTAAGCAGAGACAGTGGAAAAGCACTTTCATGAAGAGGGTTGCCAAGCTTCCAAGAAATTACGAGTTTCCGAAATACCAGCAAATATTTTTTGACCCAATCTTAATGGTACATGCTGGTAATGATCAGGACACAAATCCCACTTGGCTCACCAAATTTTGTTCTTCTAATTTTAAGCGTTCGTCTACAGTAGCAGTTTTTATATTTAGGTTTTACTCTGTTCTCTCCTATATAGATAGATGAATTTGGAACTCTGAATCCAACATGTTTTGTAGTAGTTCTTTGAAACTTGACAAAATAAAGTAGTCCTTAGTTTTGTCTCTATGGTTTGTTTCCTCTTCAAGTAGCCCTAAGCAGACACTGTGGAAAAGCACTTTCATTGAAAGGGGTTGACATGCTTCAAAGAAACACCGAGTTTCCAAAATAACAGCAAATGTTTTTTCACCCAATCTTGATGATACTTGGTGGTAATGATCGGTACACAAATCCCACTTGACTCACCAAATTTTGATCTTCTAGGTTGAAGCGTTCGTCCACGGTAGCAGTTTATATTTTTTAGGTTTACCTCTGTTCACTCCTATAGAGATAGATGAATTTGGGACTCTAAATCCAACATGGTTTGTAGTAGCTCTTTGAAACTTGACAAAATAAAGGAATTCTCAGTTTTGTCTCTATGATTTGTTTCCTCTTCAAGTAGCCCTAAGCAGAGACTGTGGAAAAGCACTTTCATTGAAAGGGTTTGCCAAGCTTCCAAGAAATTACGAGTTTCCCAAATACCAGCAAATATTTTTTCACCAGTCTTGATGATACGTGGTGGTAATGATCAGTACACAAATCCCACTTGGCTCACCAAATTTTGTTCTTCTAGGTTTAAGCGTTCGTCTACAGTAGCAGTTTTTGTATTTAGGTTTCACTCTGTTCTCTCCTATATAAATAGATGAATTTGGAATTCTAAAACCAACATGGTTTGTAGTAGCTCTTTGAAACTTGACAAAATAAAGGAGTTCTCAGTTTTGCCTCTATGATTTGTTTCCTCTTAAAGTAGCCCTAGGCACAGACTGTGGAAAAGCACTTTCATTGAAAGAGGTTGCCAGGCTTCCAAAAAATTACGAGTTTCCGAAATACCAGCAAATATTTTTTCACCCAATCTTAATGATACATGTTGGTAATGATCGGTACACAAATCCCACTTGGCTCACCAAATTTTGTTCTTCTAGGTTGAAGCGTTCGTTTACAGTAGCAGTTTTTATTTTTAGGTTTCCCTCTGTTCTCTTCTATATAGATAGATGAATTTGGAACTCTAAATCCAACATAGTTTGTAGTAGCTCTTTGAAACTTGACAAAATAAAGGAGTTCTCAGTTTTGTCCCTATGGTTTGTTTCCTCTTGAAGTAGCTCTTGGCACAGACTGTGGAAAAGCACTTTCATTGAGAGGGGTTGCCAAGCTTCTAAGAAACAACGAGTTTCCGAAATACCAGCAAATATTTTTTCACCCAATCTTGATGATACTTGGAGATAATGATCGGTACACAAATCCCACTTGACTCACCAAATTTTGTTCTTCTAGGTTTAAGCGTTCGTCTACAGTAGCAGTTTATATTTTTTAGGTTTCCTTCTGTTCTCTCCTATATATATAAATGAATTTGCAACTCTGAATCCAACATGGTTTGTAGTAGCTCTTTGAAACTTGACAAAATAAAGGAATTCTCAGTTTTGTCTCTCTGATTTGTTTCCTCTTCAAGTAGCCCTAAGCAGAGACTGTGTAAAAGCACTTTATTGAAAGGGGTTTCCAAGGTTCCAAGAAATTACGAGTTTCCGAAATACCAGCAAATAATTTTTCACCCAATCTTGTTGATACGTGGTGGTAATGATCGGTACACAAATCCCACTTGGCTCACCAAATTTTGTACTTCTAGGTTGAAGCGTTCGTTTACAGTAGCAGTTTTTATTTTTAGGTTTCCCTTTGTTCTCTCCTATATAGACAGATGAATTTGGAACTCTAAATCCAACATGGTTTGCAGTAGCTCTTTGAAACTTGACAAAATAAAGGAGTTCTCAGTTTTGTCTCTATGGTTTCTTTCCTATTCAAGTAGCCCTAGGCACAGACTGTGGAAAAGCACTTTCATTGATAGGGGTTGCCAAGTTTCTAAGAAACAACGAGTTTCCAAAATACCAGTAAATATTTTTTCACCCAATCTTGATGATACTTGGAGATAATGATCAGTACACATATCCCCCTGGGCTCACCAAATTTTGTTCTTCTAGGTTGAAGACTTCGTATACAGTAGCAGTTTTTATGTTTAGGTTTCACTCTGTTCTCTCATATGTAGATAGATGAATTTGGAACTGTAAATCCAACATGGTTTGTTGTAGCTCTTTGAAACTTGACAAAATAAAGGAATTCTCAGTTTTGTCTCTATGATTTGTTTCCTCTTCAGGTAGCCCTAAGCAGAGACTCTGGAAAAGCACTTTCATTGAAAGGGGTTGCCAAGCTTTCAAAAAATTACGAGTTTCCGAAATACCAGCATATATTTTTTCACCCAATCTGGGTGATACGTGGTGGTAATGACAAGTACACAAATCCCACTTGGCTCACCAAATTTTGTTCTTCTAGGTTGAGGCATTCGTTTACAGTAGCAGTTTTTATTTTAAGGTTTCACTTTGTTCTCTCCTATATAGATAGATGAATTTGGAACTCTAAATCCAACATGGTTTGTAGTAGCTCTTTGAAACTTGACAAAATAAAGGATTTCTCAGTTTTGACTCTATGATTTGTTTCCTCTTCAAGTAGCCCTAGGCACACACTGTGGAAAAGCACTTTCATTGAGAGTGGTTCCCAAGCTTCTAAGAAATAACGAGTTTCCGAAATACCAGCAAATATTTTATCACCAACTCTTGATGATACATGGTGGTAATGATCAGTACACAAATCCCACTTGGCACACCAAGTTGTATTCTTCTTGGTTGAAGCGTTCGTCTACAGCAGCACTTTTTATATGTAGGTTTCACCCTGTTCTCTCTTATATAGATAGATGAATTTGGAACTCTAAATCCAACATGGTTTGTAGTAGCTCTTTGAAACTTGACAAAATAAAGGAGTTCTCAGTTTTTTCTCTATGGCTTGTTTCCTCTTCAAGTAGCCCTAAGCAGAGACTGTGGAAAAGCACTTTCATTGAACGGGGTTGCCAAGCTTCCAAGAAATTACGAGTTTCCGAAATACCAGCAAATATTTTTTCAGCAAATGTTGATGATACGTGGTGGTAATGACAAGTCCACAAATCCCACTTGGCTCACCAAATTTTGTTCTTGTAAGTTAAACCGTTAGTTTACAGTAGCAGTTTTATTTTTAGGTTTCACTCTGTTCTCTCCTATATAGATAGATTACTTTGGAACTCTAAATCCAACATGGTTTGTAGTAGCTCTTTGAAACTTGAAAAATAAAGGAGTTCTCAGTTTTGTCTCTATGGTTTGTTTCCTCTTCAAGTAGCCCTAGGTTGAGACTGTGGAAAAGCACTTTCATGATGAGGGGTAGCCAAGCTTCTAAGAAATAATAAGTTTCTGAAATACCAGCAAATATTTTTTCACCCGATCTTGATGATACTTGGTGGTAAAGATCAGTATACAAGTCCCACTTGGCTCATCAAATTTTGTTCTTCTAGATTGAAACGTTCGTCTACCATAGCAGCTTTTATATTTAGGTTTTTCTCTGTTCTCTCCTATATAGATAGGTGAATTTGGAACTCTAAATCCAACTAGGTTTGTAGTACCTCTGTGAAACTTGACAAAATAAAGTAGCTCTCAGTTTTGTCTCCATGGTTTGTTTCCTCTTCAAGTAACCCTAGGCACAGACTCTGGAAAAGCACTTTCATTGAAAGGGGTGGACATGCTTCCAAGAAATAACGAGTTTCCGAAATACCAGCAAATATATTTTCACCCAAACTTGATGATACTTGGTGTTAATGATAGGTACACAAATACCACTTGACTCACCAAATTTTGTTCTAGGTTGAAGCGTTCGTTTGCAGTAGCAGTTTTTATTTTTAGGTTTCACTTTGTTCTCTCCTATATAGATAGATGAATTTGGAACTCTAAATCCAATATGGTTTGTAGTACATCTTTGAAACTTGACAAAATAAAGGAGTTCTCAGTTGTGTTTCTATGATTTGTTTCCTCTTCAAGTAGCCCTAAACAGAGACTGTGGAAAAGCACTTTAATTGAAAGGGGTTGCCAAGCTTCCAAGAAATTACAAGTTTCCGAAATACCAGCAAATACTTTTTCACCCAATCTTGTTGATACGTGGTGGTAATGCAAGTACACAAATCCCACTTGGTTCACCAAAATTTGTTCTTCTAGGTTGAAGCGTTCGTTTACAGTACCAGTTTTTATTTTTAGGTTTAACTCTGTTCTCTCTAATATAGATAGATGAATTTGGAACTCTAAATCCAACATGGTTTGTACTTGCTCTTAGAAACTTGACAAAATAAAGGAGTTCTCAGTTTTGTTTCTATGATTTGTTTCCTCTTCAAGTAGCCCTGAGCAGAGACTGTGGAAAAGCACTTTCATTGAAAGGGGTTGCCAAGCTTCCAAGAAATCACGAGTTTCCAAAATACCAGCAAATATTTTTTCACCCAATCTTGATGATATGTGGTGGTCATGACAAGTACACAAATCCGACTTGGCTCACCAAATTTTGTTCTTCTAGGTTTAAGCGTTCGTCTACTGCAGCATTTTTTATATTTAAGTTTCCCTCTGTTCTCTCCTATATAGATACATGAATTTGGAACTCTAAATCCAACATGGTTTGTAGTAGCTCTTTGGAACTTGACAAAATAAAGAAGTTCTCAGTTTCGTCTTTATGGTTTTTTTACTCTTCAAGTAGCCCTATGCCCAGACAGTGGAAAAGCACTTTCATTGAGAGGGGTTGCCAAGCTTCTAAGAAATAACGAGTTTCAGAAATACCATCAACTATTTTTTCACCCATTCTTGATGATACTTGGTGGTAATGATCAGTACACAGATCCCACTTGGGTCACCAAATTGTGTTCTTCTAGGTTGAAGCGTTCGTCTACAGTAGCAGTTTTTATATGTAGGTTTCACTCTTTTCACTCTTATATAGATAGATAAATTTTGAACTCTTAATACACCATGGTATGTGGTAGCTCTTTAAACTTGACAAAATAAAGGAGTTCTCAGTTTTGTCTCTATGGTTTGTTTCCTCTTAAAGTAGCCCTAGGCACAGACTGTGGAAAAGCACTTTCATTGAAATGGGTGGCCAAGCTTCCTAGAAATTACGATTTTTTGAAATACCAGCAAATATTTTTTCACCCAATGTTGATGATTCTTGGTGGTAATGATCAGTACACAAATCCCACTTGGCTCACCAAATTTTGTTCTTCTAGGTTGAAGCGTTCGTCTACAGTGGCAGTTTTTATTTTTACGTTTCACTCTGTTCTCTCCTATATAGATAGAGGAATTTGGAACTCTAAATCCAACATGGTTTGTAGTAGCTCTTTGAAACTTGACAAAATAAAGGAGTTCTCAGATTTGTCTCTATGGTTTGTTTCCTCTTCAAGTAGCCCTAGGCACAGACTGTGGAAAAGCACTTTTATTGAGAGGGGTGGCCAAGCTTCCAAGAAATAACGAGTTTCTGAAATACCAGCAAATATTTTATCACCAACTCTTGATGATACGTGGTGGTAATGATCAGTACACAAATCCCACTTGGATCACCAAATTGTGTTATTCTAGGTTGAAGCGTTCGTCTACAGCAGCAGTTTTTATATTTTGGTTTCACTCTGTTCTCTCATATATAGATAGATGAATTTGGAACTCTAAATCCAACATGGTTTGTAGTAGCTCTTTGGAACTTGACAAAATAAAGTATTTCTCAGTTTTGCCTCTATGGTTTGTTTCTTCTCAAGTAGCCCTAAGCAGAGACTGTGGAAAAGCACTTTCATTGAACGGGGTTGCAAAGCTTCCAAGAAATTGCGAGTTTCTGAAATACCAGCAGATGTTTTTTCACCCAATCTTGATGATACGTACTGGTAATGCACGTACACAAATTCCACTTGGTTCACCAAAATTTGTACTTCAAGGTTGAATAATTCGTTTACAGTAGCAGTTTTTATTTTTAGGTTTCACTCTGTCCTCTCTTACATAGATAGATGAATTTGGAACTCTAAATCCAACATGGTTTGTACTAGCTCTTTGAAATTGACAAAATAAAGGAGTTCTCAGTTTTACCTTTATGGTTTGTTTTCTCTTCAAGTAGCCCTAGGCACACACTGTGGAAATGCACTTTCATTGAGAGGGGTTGCCAAGCTTCTGAGAAATAATGAGTTTCCGAAATACCAGCAAATATTTTATCACCTACTCTTGATGATACATGGTGGTAATGATCAGTACACAAATCCCACTTGGCTCACCAAATTGTGTTCTTCTTGGTTGAAGCGTTCGTCTACAGCAGCAGTTTTTATATGTAGGTTTCACTCTGTTCTCTCTTTTATAGATAGATGAATTTGGAACTGTAAATCCAACTAGGTTTGTAGTACCTCTTTGATTTTTGACAAAATAAAGTAGTTCTCAGTTTTGTTTCTATTTTTTGTTTCCTCTTCAAGTAGCCCTAGGCACAGACTGTGGAAAAGCACTTTCATTGAAAGGGGTTGCCAAGCTTCCAAGAAATAACGAGTTTCTGAAATACCAGCAAATATTTTTTCACCCAATCTTGATGATACTTGGTGGTAATGATAAGTACACAAATCCCACTTGACTCACCAAATTTTATTCTTCTAGTTTGAAACGATCGTTTACAGTAGCAGTTTTTATTTTTAGGTTTCACTTTGTTCTCTCCTATATAGATAGATGAATTTGGAACTCTAAATACAACATGGTTTGTAGTAGCTCTTTGAAACTTGAGAAAATAAAGGAGTTCTCAGTTTTGTCTCTGTGGTTTGTTTCCTCTTCAAGTAGCCCTAGCCACAGACTGTGGAAAAGCACTTTCATTGAGAGGACTTGCCTAGATTCTATGAAATAACGAGTTTCCGAAATACCAGCAAATATTTTTTCACCCAATCTTGATGATACTAGGTGGTTATGATTGGTACACAAATCCCACTTGACTCACCAAATTTTGTTCTTCTAGGTTGAAGTGTTCGTTTACAGTAGCAGTTTTTATTTTTAGGTTTCCCTCTGTTCTCTCCTATATAGATATGTCGCGAACCCTTTCCCGCAAGGAAGACGCAACTCAGGAATCTTCTTTCAGCAGTTTATTCAGGCCCTTGATATTTCGTCTAATTCCTCGTCGGATGCCCCTCCCAGCCTTAATAAAGCATCCCAAGCCCCAATACGAAGCTGCCAAGTGGAACTTTCTCACAGGGTGCTGGGAAACCATGCACCAACTCTCCCAAACAAGGAGTTGTTTGTTACAGATCACAGTGGAGCCAGCGCCATCTTGCAATGGCGACCATAATCTGCAGAAACGGCTCACTACAGTTCCCCCCTTCTGTTTTCTGAAAACAATACAGGCGAGAGAAGAGGTCCTATCCCACTGTGCAGAAGTGGCTGCATAGTATGGCTCAGTCCTAAGGAGGGCCCTTCCCCAGATCTGAAGCCATATCAGCCGACGCCTTTTTTCATGGGGCGGGGCGTGGACATCAAACCCGCATGCAATAGGACATGCTCTCCTTGAGGTCCACTTCAAGGATCACTCAAGGGCAGTGCCTTGCCTCGCATCCTGTATCGTGACGAAGGTGGACGACGGGGGACAGCTGAGGCTGAACTGTGGCTGTACACAACGACAAACGAGTTGACAGCACCCTGAAAGAAAGGCAAGGACTTTAAGGCGATAGAGAAGCATTAGTGTGGAAACCCACCTGCGTGCAATGGCAGCAAGACCAGCAGAGTGCAAGGGCTTTCCAACACTAAGAGAATAACGAGGAATGACATGCCGATCCCAGTGCAATGTTATAACAACTTGGGGTGTAACGACCATGTCAAAGATTTACTGTTTAAGATGCGCAAGCCAGACTTGAGGTGAATTGCCATTTTCTAAAGCTGCAAGAGCTTGGATGATAATAGCCTTATCGTGAGCATTGCGGGCCTTGAGGCGACAGAGAAACCACAAACAGAGAAACATACTGAAGCAACACATTGCACCAAAAATGCCTACCCCCACCCACTCTTTAAAAAGGAAAAAGCAGAAGATATCCAATCGGTGAATTGACCCAAAGTCACGGGATCAACACGGGTGTTATTCAAGACAGCTATCTGGGTTAGTTGAGACTGGATCATGTCTTCCGCTCCCATGGACCAATTTCCAGCCAAATATTCGCCAATGATGCGGGAAGCAATCCTGGAATCATTAAATCTGACAGAGGTTATGCATAAATGTGCACGTTGGTCAACACAACCCAAAAGCACTAAGTTAGCCAATTCTTCTACCTGAGCTTGGAGTAAGTCTATTCTTTGGTTGGCAGCTAAAATCCCTGACAAAATATGTTGATTAATTGTATTTTGGGATTCAGTATGGTGGAAGTTTGTTGGACAACTTGATTAATGGTGATAGCAGTTTGCACATGATTGGCCATAGCCACTCTGGCCGTAACCGCTGCAGCAGCAGATACCGCCATGGCTGTCACTATAGCCACTGTGATTTCAAAACCTCTGCGGACTCTAAGTAGCTCAACAATAGGGAATTTATCAGGATTCGCAGTGACCGGGATTGGGACAAAAGTTGGAATTTTCATAACCACTGCTACAGTCCAGGAACCATTCCAACACTCAGATAAGAGACAGGTAGTATGAGAACAATCCAGCATCCCCGATGAGGTGGCCTTAGCCAAAAGGAATAAGAAGGGGGATTGGACACAGACCATTGCAGGAGGCAATGTGGCATTATACAACAGAGAGTTGAATGAAACAGATGTAAGTCTATTACCTTGTTCACTTTCCCTAATAGTACCAGAAATATTAGCCAGCCAACTTTTGGCTCCTACCAACTGAGCCAGTGCCAAAATATCGGCTGAAGCCCCTTTTTCATTGGAAATCTGCCATTGAAACCAGGACCAACTTACTCCTGTAGAGGAGCTGGCACTATTGTTAAAGTTATAAACATACCTATTAAGAGAGGGGGAAAGGGAGAAACCTTTAGCAACTTGATGTTTCTCCCAAGAATGATCCTGACAAGGCGTAAATGTTGGGGGGAAACCAAAATTAGGGGAACAGTAAGGAGAGGCCTTGAAATGAGTGGCATTATAAATACTACTAGAAGAAAGAGGCACTGGGATTAGTACCTCGGAGATAATAGCCAAGGTAGTTATGTTAAGAGTAGAGCCGCTGTTTGCAGGGGTCCTTGAGCCTGATTGCTTCCCCAAAGCTACCTTGCTCAATACAGCACTGATAATGCTTCCTGAGACCTGACTGGACCGCAATGGGTCCTCCCAGTTAGTCAAATTTTTGGTCTTAAGGCTAATGCAATTAGCGTTTCTAAGGCTGAAACAGAAAACTCCTGTGAGATTAACTTGAGATTGATTAAAAATTCTCTCCATGTCCCCTCTAGGAGAGGCACAGGGAGCAGACATCTCACATGAGGTTGAAAAAAGAGTGGGGAGGACACTAGAATTACCATGAACCGGCATCGGCATTGGCCATGCCCGTGCCACAGCCCACCACCGCATTGGTGTCGCCTGTGCCATCGGCACCGGCACCAGAGCCACAGCACTTAGCAGAATGAAGATCTTCATCACAGGATTGTTGTGGTATCTCTTGTTGCTGGTCAGCTGATGTCGAGACTCTTCTTGTCAAGCGTTCAGGGACCCACAATGGTTCCGTACGATCCTGGGGAAAAACACATACAGATCCTCATGCCCATGTCAGCACGGGGTCAGGGCCGTTCCATTGGCCCGTAAGAAAATCCTTCCACTTAACATAGCCAATCACAGAGGGCTGAGGGGACACATGTCTATCGGCCGCAGAGCGACCATGAATATCCAAATTCAAAAAATTAATGGTAAAGAGAGCTAAGGACAGGCGTTCTTTAGGAGTGTGTTCAGCTCCTATTCCCCCTTTTTGTTTTTGTAAAGTTTCCTTTAAGGTGCTATGAGCACGCTCAACAATGCCTTGTCCTTGAGGATTATAAGGCAAACCATGAGTAAGTTGCACTCCCATAGTAGAACAAAAAGCTGTAAATTGTCTGCCAGTATAAGCAGGTCCATTATCAGTCTTAAGGGATGCAGGTGCACCCCATGCTGCCCATGCCTCTAAACAGTGAGTAATGACATTACGTGCCTTTTCTCCCGATAAAGCAGAAGCATGGATAATTCCAGAGCACGTATCAACGGAAACATGCACATACTTAAGGTTACCAAAGTCAGGTATATGTGTCACATCCATTTGCCAAACAACCAATGGCTTTAATCCCCGTGGGTTTACTCCATAATTAGGGGGATGAAGAAATGTGACACAATGGGGACATTGCAATACTATCTGCCGAGCATCCGCTCTTGAAATGGAAAAACGCCTGTGCAGCGTTAATGCATTAACATGGAAGTTTTGGTGAAACAACTTAGCCCCCTCTAAGGAGGAAGCCAAGCATATCAATTGACCTCTAGTGGCTAAGTCCGCATAGGCATTACCCTGGGATAACGGACCAGGAAGAGAGGTGTGAGCCCTGATGTGCATTGGATAAAAAGAAGCAGTGCGGTTAGAGATAAGCTGTTGAAGCTGAGTAAAGTAAACAGACACATTGTGGGCATCACTAATAGTTCCCATGGCCTCCAGGAATTTTAGTGCTTGTACCACATAGCTGGAGTCCGAAATAAGATTAAAAGGAAAAGAACACTGTTTAAAAACTTCAATAACAATTTGTAGTTCTACCCATTGTGGATTTCCAGGAGCAAATTGATGCTGGATAGGGGGAGAGTCATTAATTACATAAGCTCCCATTCCAGACTTGGAACCATCAGTAAAAATGTTAATAGCCCCCGTGTTTGGGCATGGAAAGATCTCCTCGAAATACCCCCACCGTACGGCGGCGGGTCCGGAGAATCATTTTTTTTTTTCTTAGCTCCTGTTTATTTTTGTTCCCTTCTCCCATGGTTAGACTCCCTAGCTGCCGAGACAGTCTCCCGAGCTCCTCCTCCTCATCCTCCTCCTCTTCTGACCCACTTTTGCATGGGACTGTGCGCAGTGTACTGAGATCTGGATACAAGCACTTCCTCCCCCATTTCTCGCTCTGCACATTCCCTTCCTCCTGAAATATTTCACTCCATGCCAGAGACAATAGCCTCCTCCCCTGTTTCTCGCTCCACACACTGCCATCCTCCTGAATTACGTCACTGCCTGCCATTTCTGATCTTTCTTCATGTAATTGCTCTAAAACTTCTTGTCCTTTAGTAAGTGCTTCCTGACATCTGCCATCTGCGAGGCAACTACGGATCATCTTCCAAAGGGGTATCACCCCACCCTCTAATATGCCCTGCTCAGAAGCAAAGTCAAGATCTGTGCCTAACTTATCCCAGCTAGGTATAGTGAGGCTGCCCGAAAATGTGAACCACGGTGCAGCAATATCTGTCTTCTGTAAAAATCTCTGTAAAGTACTACATTTCACTTTTAGGCCCTTGGAACGTAACAGGTTATCTAGGGCCAGGAGAAGCGGACTTGAAGATATGGCACCCATGACACAACAAAAGACACACAAAAAAACAAAAGTGAAAGTAAGAGCGAAAGTACACAGTGCAGCTGCAATAAGATGTAATGCTCTCTCTGGCTTTACAGAGGAGCTGCCGCTTTGATAGCGGGTCCCAATTACCTAGGACTAATCTCCGCTTTGATAGCGGGTCCCAATTACCTGGGACTAATCTCCGCTTTGATAGCGGGTCCCAATTACCTGGGACTAATCTCCGCTTTGATAGCGGGTCGCAATTATGTGGGACTGATCTCCGCTTTGATAGCGGGTCCCACTTACCTAGGACTAACCGGTGCACCACCCCTGACTGCTGAAAGTTCTGGTTCCCGGGTTTTCAGCACCACTTGTCGTGACCCCTTGCCCGCAAGGAAGACGCAACTCAGGAATCTTATTTCAGCAGTTTATTCAGGCCCTTGATATTTCTTCTAATTCCTCGTCGGATGCCCCTCCCAGCCTTAATAAAGCATCCCAGCACCAATACGAAGCTGCCACGTGGAACTTTCTCACAGGGTGCTGAGAAACCATGCACCAACTCTCCCAAACAAGGAGTTGTCTGTTACAGACCACAGTGGAGCCAGCGCCATCTTGCAATGGCGACCATAATCTGCAGAAACGGTTCACCACATAGATAGATGAATTTGGAACTCTAAATCCAGTATGGTTTGTAGTACCTCTTTAAAATTTGACAAAATAAAGTAGTTCTCAGTTTTGTCTCTATGGTTTGTTTCCTCTTCAAGTAGCCCTAGGCACAGACTGTGGAAAACCACTTTCATTTAAAGGGGTGGCCAAGCTTCCAAGAAATTACGAGTTTCCGAAATACCAGCAAATATTTTTTCACCCAATCTTGATGATACGTGGTGTTAATGACAAGTACACAAATCCCACTTGGCTCACCAATTTTGTTCTTCTAGGTTGATGCGTTCGTTTACAGTAACAGTTTTTATTTTTAGGTTTTACTCTGTTCTCTCCTATATAGATAGATGAATTTGGAACTCTAAATCCAACATGGTTTGTAGTAGCTCTTTGAAACTTGACAAAAAAAAGGAGTTCTCAGTTTTGTCTCTATGGTTTGTTTCCTCTTCAAGTAGCCCTAGGCACAGACTGTGGAATCGCACTTTCGTTGAGAGGGGTTGCCAAGCTTCTAAGAAATAACGAGTTTCCGAAACACCAGCAAATATTTTTTCACCCAATCTTGATGATACTTGGTGGTAATGATCAGTACACAAATCCCACATGGCTCACCAAATTGTGTTCTTCTATGTTGAAGCGTTCGTCTACAGCAGCAGTTTTTATATGTAGGTTTCACTCTGTTCTCTCTTATATAGATAGATGAATTTCGAACTCTAAACCCAACATGGTTTGTAGTAGCTCTTTGAAACTTGACAAAATAAAGTAGCTCTCAGTTTTGTCTCTATGGTTTGTTTCCTCTTCAAGTAGCCCTAGGCACAGACTGTCGAAAAGCACTTTCACTGAAAGGGGTGGCCAAGGTTCCAAGAAATAACGAGTTTCGGAAATACCAGCAAATATATTTTCACCCAATCTTGATGATGCTTGGTGTTAATGATCGGTACACAAATCCCACTTGGCTCAAAAAATTTTGTTCTAGGTTGAAGCGTTCGTTTACAGTAGCAGTATTTATTTTTAGGTTTCACTTTGTTCTCTCCTATATAGATAGATGAATTTGGAACTCTAAATCCAACATGGTTTGTAGTAGCTCTTTGAAAATTGACAAAATAAAGGAGTTCTCAGTTTTGTCTCTATGGTTTGTTTCCTCTTCAAGTAGCCCTGGGCACCGACTGTAGAAAAGCACTTTCATTGAGAGGTGTTGATAAGCTTCTAAGAAATAACGAGTTTCTGAAATACCAGCAAATATTTTTTTCACCCAATCATGATGATACTTGGTGGTAACGATCAGTACTCAAATCCCACTTGGCTCACCAAATTTTGTTCTTCTAGGTGGAAGCGTTCGTCTTCCATAGCAGCTTTTATATTTAGGTTTCCCTCTGTTCTCTCCAATATAGACAGATAAATTTGGAACTCTAAATCCAACATGGTTTGTAGTACCTCTTTGAAACTTGCCAAAATAAAGGAGTTCTCAGTTTTGTTTCTATGATTTGTTTCCTCTTCAAGAATCCCTAAACAGAGACTTTGGAAAAGAACTTTAATTGAAAGGTGTTGCCAAGCTTCCAAGAAATTACGAGTTTCCGAAATACCAGCAAATATTTTTTCACTCAATCTTGATGATACATGGTGGTAATGCAAGTACACAAATCCCACTTGGTTCACCAAAATTTGTTGCGTTCAAAATTTGAAGCGTTCGTTTAGAGTAGCAGTTTTTATTTTTAGGTTTCACTCTGTTCTCTCCTATATGGATAGATGAATTTGGAACTCTAAATCCAACATGTATTGTAGTAGCTCTTTGAAACTTGACAAAATAAAGGAGTTCTCAGTTTTGTCTCCATGGTTTGTTTCCTCTTCAAGTAGTCCTAGGCACAGACTGAGGAAAAGCACTTTAATTGAGAAGTGTTGCCAGGCTTCCAAGAAATAACGAGTTTCCGAAATACCAGCAAATATTTTTTCACCCACTCTTGATGATTCGTGGTGGTAATGATCTTTACACAAATCACACTTGACTCACCAAATTGTGTTCTTGTACGTTGAAGCGTTCGTCTACAGCAGCAGTTTTATATGTAGGTTTCACTCTGTTCTCTCTTATATAGATAGATGAATTTGGAACTCTAAATCCAACATGGTTTGTAGTACCTCTTTGAAACTTGACAAAATAAAGGAGCTATCAGTTTTGTTTCTATGATTTGTTACCTCTTCAAGTAGCCCTAAACAGAGACTGTGGAAAAGCACTTTAATTGAAATTGGTTGCCAAGCTTCCAGGAAATTACGAGTTTTAAAAATACCAGCAAATATTTTTTCACCCAATATTTATGATATTTGGTGGTAATTATCGGTACAAAAATCCCACTTGACACACCAAATTTTGTTCTTCTAGTTTGAAGCGTTCGTTTACAGTAGCAGTTTATATTTTTAGGTTTCCCTCTGTTCTCTCCTATATAGATAGATGAATTTGGAACTCTAAATCCAACATGGTTTGTAGTAGCTCTTTGAAACTTGACAAAAAAAGGAGTTCTTAGTTTTGTCTCTATGGTCTGTTTCTTCCTCAAGTAGCCCTAGGCACAGACTGTGGAAAAGCACATTCATTGAGAGAGTTGCCAAACTTCTAAGAAATAACGAGTTTCCGAAATACCAGCAAATATTTTTCACCCAAACTTGATGGTACGTGGTGGTCATGATCAGTACACAAATCCCACTTGGCTCAACAAATTGTGTTCTTCTAGGTTGAATAGTTCGTCTACAGTAGCAGTTTTTATATGTAGGTTTCACTCTTTTCTCTCTTGTGTAGATAGATGAATTTGGAACCCTAAATCCAACAAGGTTTGTAGTAGCTCTTTGAAACTTAAAAAATAAAGTAGTTCTCAGTTTTGTCTACATGGTTTGTTTCCTCTTCAAGTAGCCCTAGGCACAGACTGTGGAAAAGCACTTTCATTGAAAGGGGTTGCCAAGCTTCCAAGAAATTACGAGTTTCTGAAACACCAGCAAATATTTTTTCACCCAATCTTGATGATACGTGGTGGTAATGACAAGTCCACAAATCCCACTTGGCTCACCAAATTTTGTTCTTCTAGGATGAAACGTTCGTTTACAGTAGCAGTTTTTATTTTTAGTTTTCCCTCTCTTCTATCCTATTTAGATAGATGAATTTGGAACTCTAAATCCAACATGGTTTGTAGTAGCCCTTTGAAACTTGACAAAATAAAGGAGTTCTCAGTTTTGTCTCTATGGTTTTTTTCCCCTTCAAGGAGCCCTGGCAACGACTGTGTAAAACCACTTTAATTGAGAGGGGTTGCCAAGCTTCTTAGAAATAACGAGTTTCTGAAACACCAGCAAATATTTTATCACCCAATATTGATGATACTTGGTTTGTCTGGACAAGTACACAAATCCCACTTGGCTCACCAAACTTTGTTCTTCTAGGTTGAAGCATTCGTCTACAGTAGCAGTTTTTATTTTTAGGTTTCACTCTGTTCTCTCCTATATAGACAGATGAATTTGGAACTCTAAACCCAACATGGTTTGTAGTAACTCTTTGAAACTTGACAAAATAAAGGAGTTCTCAGTTTTGTCTCTATGATTTGTTTCCACTTCAAGTAGCCATAAGCAGAGACTGTGGAAAAGCAGTTTCATTGAGAGTGGTTGCCAAGCTTCTATGATATAACAAGGTTCCGAAATACCATCAAATATTTTTCCACCCAATCTTGATGATACTTGGTGGTGATGATCAGTACACAAATCCCACTTGGCTCCTCAAATTTTGTTCTTCTAGGTTGAAGCGTTCGTCTACAGTAGCAATTTTTATATTTAGGTTTCACTCTGTTCTCTCCTATATAGATAGTTGAATTTGGAACACTAAATCCAACATGGTTTGTAGTAGCTCTTTGAAACTTGACAAAATAAAGAGGTTCTCAGTTTTGTCTCTATGATTTGTTTCTACTTCAATTAGCCCTAAGCAGTGACTGTGGAAAAGCACTTTCCTTGAGAGGGGTTGCCAAGCTTCCAAGAAATTACGAGTTTCCAAATTAACAGCAAATATTTTTTCACCCAAACTTGATGATTCTTGGTGTTTACGATCGGTACACAAATCCCACTTGACTCACCAAATTTTGTTCTTCTAGGTTGAAGCGTTCGTTTTCAGTAGCAGTTTTTATTTTTAGGTTTCACTCTGTTCTCTCCTATATAGAAAGATGAATTTGGAAGTCTAAATCCAACATGGTTTGTAGTAAACCTTTGAAACTTGACAAAAAAAAGGAGTTCTCAGTTTTGTCTCTATGGTTTGTTTCCCCTTCAAGGAGCCCTGGCAAAGACTGTGTAAAACCAATTTAATTGAGAGGGGTTGCCAAGATTCTTAGAAATAACAAGTTTCTGAGACACCAGCAAATATTTTGTCACCAAATCTTGATGATACTTGGTGGTAAGGACAAGTACACAAATCCACTTGGCTCACCAAATTTTGTTCTTCTAGGTTGAAGCGTTCGTCTACAGTAGCAGTTTTTATTTTTAGGTTTCACTCTGTTCTCTCATATATAGAGAGATGAATTTGGAACTCGAAATCCAACATGGATTGTAGTAGCTCTTTGAAACTTGACAAAATAAAGGAGTTCTCAGTTTTGTCTCTATGGTTTGTTTCCTCTTCAAGTACCCCTAGGAACAGACTGTGGAAAAGCACTTTCATTGAGTGGGGTTGCAAAGCTTCTAAGAAATCACGAGTTTCCGAAATACCAGCAAATATTTTGTCACCCAATGTTGATGATACGTGGTTGTAATGATCGGTACACAAATCCCACGTGGCTCACGAAATTTTGTTCTTCTAGGTTGAAGCGTTCTTCTACAGTAGCAGTTTTGATATTTAGGTTTCACTCTGTTCTCTCCTATATAGATAGATGAATTTGGATCTCTAAATCCAACATGGTTTGAAGTAGCTCTTTGAAACTTGACAAAATGAATGAGTCTCAGTTTTTTCTCTATGGTTTGTTTGCTCTTCAAGTAGCCCTAAGCACAGACTGTGGAAAAGCACTTTCATTGAGAGGGGTTGCCAAGCTTCCAAGAAATTACGAGTTTCCGAAATACCAGCAAATATTTTTTCACCCAATCTTGATCATACGTGGTGGTAATGACAAGTCCACAAATCCCACTTGGCTCACCAAATTTTGTTCTTCGAGGTTGAAGCGTTCGTTTACAGCAGCAGTTTTTATTTTTAGGTTTCACTCTGTTCTCTCCTATATAGATAGATGAATTTGGAACTCTAAATCCAACATGGTTTGTAGTAGCTCTTTGAAACTTGACAAAATAAAGGAGTTCTCAGTTTTGTCTCTATGGTTTGTTTCCTCTTCAAGTAGCCCTAGGCACAGACTGTGGAAAAGCACTTTCATTGAGAGGGGTTGCCAAGTTTCTAAGAAATAACGAGTTTCTGAAATACCAGCAAATATTTTTTAACCGAATCTTGATGATACTTGGTGGTGATGATCAGTACACAAATCCCACTTGGCTCACCAAATTTTGTTCTTCTAGTTTGAAGCGTTCGTCTACAGTAGCAATTTTTATATTTAGGTTTCACTCTGTTCTCTCCTATATAGATAGATGAATTTGGAACTCTAAATCCAACATGGTCTGTAGTAGCTCTTTGAAACTTGACAAAATAAAGAAGTTTTCAGTTTTGTCTCTATGATTTGTTTCTTCTTCAAGTAACCCTAAGCAGTGACTGTGGAAAAGCACTTTTTTTGAGAGCTGTTTCCAAGCTTCCAAAAAATTAAGAGTTTCCGAAATACCAGCAAATATTTTTTCACCCAATCTTGATGATACTTGGTGGTAATGATCAGTACACAAATCCCACTTGGCTCACCAAATTTTGTTCTTCTACATTGAAGCGTTTGTCTACAGTGGCAGTTTTTACGTTTAGGTTTCACTCTGTTCTCTCCTATATAGATAGATGAATTTGGAACTCTAAATCCAACATGGTTTGTAGTGGCTCTTTGCAACTTGACAAAATAAAGGAGTTCTCTGTTTTGTCTCTATGGTTTGTTTCCTCTTCAAGTAGCCCTAGGCACAGACGGTGGAAACACACTTTCATAGAGAGGGGTTGCCAAGCTTCCAAGAAATTACTAGTTTCCGAATTACCAGCAAATATTTTTTCACCCAATCTTGATGATACTTGGTGGTGAGGATCGGTACACAAATCCCACTTGGCTCACCAAATTTTCTTCTTCTAGGCTGAAGCGTTCGTCTACAGTAGCAGTTTTTATATTTAGCTGTCACTCTGTTCTCTCCTATATAGATAGATGAATATGGAACTCTAAATCCAATATGGTTTGTAGTAGCTCTTTGAAACTTTAAAAAATAAAGGAGTTTTCAGTTTTGTCTCGATGATTTGTTTCCGCTTCAAGTAGCCCTAAGCAGAGACTGTGGAAAAGCACTTTCATTGAGAGCGGTTTCCAAGCTTCCAAGATATTACGAGTTTCCGAAATACCAGAAAATATTTTTTCACCCAATCTTGATGATACGTGGTGGTAATGACAAGTCCACAAATCCCCCTTGGCTCACCAAATTTTGTTCTTCTAGGTTGAAGCGTTTGTTTACAGTAGCAGTTTTTATTTTTAGGTATCACTCTGTTCTCTCCTATATAGATAGATGAATTTGGAACTCTAAATCCAACATGGTTTGTAGTAGCTCTTTGAAAATTGACAAAATAAAGGAGTTCTCAGTTTTGTCTCTATGGTTTGTTTCCTCTTCAAGTACCCCTAGGAACAGACTGTGGAAAAGCACTTTCATTGAGTGTTGTTGCCAAGCTTCTAAGAAATAACGAGTTTCCGAAATACCAGCAAATTTTTTTTCACGCAATCTTGATGACACTTAGTGGTGATGATCAGTACACAAATCCCACTTGGCTCACCAAATTTTGTTCTTCTAGGTTGAAGCATTCGTCTACAGTAGCAGTTTTTATACTTAGGTTTCACTCTGTTCTCTCCTATACAGATAGATGAATTTGGAACTCTAAATCCAACATGATTTGTAGTAGCTCTTTGAAAATTGACAAAATAAAGGAGTGTTCAGTTTTGTCTCTATGATTTGTTTCCTCTTCAAGTAGCCCTAAGCAGAGACAGTGGAAAAGCACTTTCATGAAGAGGGTTGCCAAGCTTCCAAGAAATTACGAGTTTCCGAAATACCAGCAAATATTTTTTGACCCAATCTTAATGGTACATGCTGGTAATGATCAGGACACAAATCCCACTTGGCTCACCAAATTTGTTCTTCTAATTTTAAGCGTTCGTCTACAGTAGCAGTTTTTATATTTAGGTTTTACTCTGTTCTCTCCTATATAGATAGATGAATTTGGAACTCAAAATCCAACATGGTTTGTAGTAGATCTCTGAAACTTGACAAAATAAAGTAGTTCTTAGTTTTGTCTCTATGGTTTGTTTCCTCTTCAAGTAGCCCTAAGCAGACACTGTGGAAAAGCACTTTCATTGAAAGGGGTTGCCATGCTTCAAAGAAATACCGAGTTTCCGAAATAACAGCAAATATTTTTTCACCCAATCTTGATGATACTTGGTGGTAATGATCGGTACACAAATCCCACTTGACTCACCAAATTTTGTTCTTCTAGGTTGAAGCGTTCGTCCACGGTAGCAGTTTATATTTTTTAGGTTTCCCTCTGTTCACTCCTATATAGATAGATGAATTTGGGACTCTAAATCCAACATGGTTTGCAGTAGCTCTTGAAACTTGACAAAATAAAGGAATTCTCAGTTTTGTCTCTATGATTTGTTTCCTCTTCAAGTAGCCCTAAGCAGAGACTGTGGAAAAGCACTTTCATTGAAAGGGGTTGCCAAGCTTCCAAGAAATTACGAGTTTCCCAAATACCAGCAAATATTTTTTCACCCAGTCTTGATGATACGTGGTGGTAATGATCAGTACACAAATCCCACTTGGCTCACCAAATTTTGTTCTTCTAGGTTTAAGCGTTCGTCTACAGTAGCAGTTTTTATATTTAGGTTTCACTCTGTTCTCTCCTATACAAATAGATGAATTTGGAACACTAAATCCAACATGGTTTGAGGTAGGTCTTTGAAGCTTGAGAAAATAAAGGTGTTCTCAGTTTTGTCTCTATGGTTTGTTTCCTCTTGAAGTAGCCCTTGGCACATACTGTGGAAAAGCACTTTCATTGAGAGGGGTTGCCAAGCTTCTAAGAAATAACCGGTTTCCGAAAACCAGCAAATATTTTTTCAACCAATCTTGATGATACTTGGTGGAAATGATCAGTACACAAATCCCACTTGGCTCACCACATTTTATTCTTCTAGGTTGAAGTGTTCGTCTACAGTAGCAGTTTTTATATTTAGGTTACACTCTGTTCTCTCTTATATAGATAGATGAATTTGGAACTCTAAATCCAACATGATTTGTAGTAGCTCTTTTAAAATTGACAAAATAAAGGAGTGTTCAGTTTTGTCTCTATGATTTGATTCCTCTTCAATAGCCCTAAGCAGAGACAGTGGAAAAGCACTTTCAAGAAGAGGGTTGCCAAGCTTCCAAGAAATTACGAGTTTCCGAAATACCAGCAAATATTTTTTGACCCAATCTTAGTGGTACATGCTGGTAATGATCAGGACACAAATCCCACTTGGCTCACCAAATTTTGTTCTTCTAGTTTTAAGCGTTCGTCTACAGTAGCAGTTTTTATATTTAGGTTTCACTCTGTTCTCTCCTATATAGATAGATGAATTTGGAACTCTGAATCCAACATGGTTTGTAGTAGTTCTTTGAAAGTTGACAAAATAAAGTAGTTCTTAGTTTTGTCTCTATGGTTTGTTTCCTCTTCAAGTAGCCCTAAGCAGACACTGTGGAAAAGCACTTTCATTGAAAGGGGTTGCCATGCTTCCAAGAAATTACGAGTTTCCGAAATAACAGCAAATATTTTTTCACCCAATCTTGATGATACTTGGTGGTAATGATTGGTACACAAATCCCACTTGACTCACCAAATTTTGTTCTTCTAGGTTGAAGCGTTCGTCCACGGTAGCAGTTTATATTTTTTAGGTTTCCCTCTGTTCTCTCCTATATAGATAGATGAATTTGGAACTCTAAATCCAACATGGTTTGTAGTAGCTCTTTGAAACTTGACAAAATAAATGAATTCTCAGTTTTGTCTCTATGATTTGTTTCCTCTTCAAGTAGCCCTAAGCAGAGACTGTGGAAAAGCACTTTCATTGAAAGGGGTTGCCAAGCTTCCAAGAAATTACGAGTTTCCCAAATACCAGCAAATATTTTTTTCAACCAGTCTTGATGATTCGTGGTGGTAATTATCAGTACACAAATCCAACTTGGCTCACCAAATTTTGTTCTTCTAGGTTTAAGCGTTCGTCTACAGTAGCAGTTTTTGTATTTAGGTTTCACTCTGTTCTCTCCTATATAAATAGATGAATTTGGAATTCTAAAACCAACATGGTTTGTACTAGCTCTTTGAAACTTGACAAAATAAAGGAGTTCTCAGTTTTGCCTCTATGATTTGTTTCCTCTTCAAGTAGCCCTAGGCACAGACTGTGGAAAAGCACTTTCAATGAGAGGGGTTGCCAAACTTCTAAGAAATAACAAGTTTCCGAAATACCAGCAAATATTTTTTCACCCAATCTTAATGATACATGTTGGTAATGATCGGTACACAAATCCCTCTTGGCTCACCAAATTTTGTTCGTCTAGATTGAAGCGTTCGTCCACTGTAGCAGTTTATATTTTTTAGGTTTCCCTCTGTTCTCTCCTACATAGATAGATGAATTTGGAACTCTAAATCCAACATGGTTTGTAGTAGCTCTTTGAAACTTGACAAAATAAAGAAATTCTCAGTTTTGTCTCTATGATTTGGTTCCTCTTCAAGTAGCCCTAAGCAGAGACTGTGGAAGAGCACTTTCTTTAAAAGGGGTTGCCAAGCTTCCAAGAAATTACGAGTTTCCGAAATACCAGCAAATATTTTTTCACCCAATCTTGATGATAGGTGGTCCTAATGATCGGTACACAAATCATACTTGGCTCACCAAATTTTGTACTTCTAGGTTGAAGCGTTCGTTTAGAGTAGCAGTTTATATTTTTAGGTTTCCCTCTGTTCTCTCCTATATACATAGATGAATTTGGAACTCTAAATCCAACATGGTTTGTAGTCGCTCTTTGAAACTTGACAAAAAAAAGTAGTTCTCAGTTTTGTCTCTATAGTTTCTTTCCTCTTCAAGTAGCCCTAAGCAGAGACTGTGGAAAAGCACTTTCATTGAAAGGGGTTGCCAAGCTTCCAAGAAATTACGAGTTTCCGAAATACCAGCAAATATTTTTTCACCCAATTTTGATGATACTTGGAGGTAATGATCGGTACACAAATCCCACTGACTCACCAAATTTTGTTCTTCTAGGTTTAAGCGTTCGTCTACAGTAGCAGTTTATATTTTTTAGGTTTCCTTCTGTTCTCTCCTATATAGATAAATGAATTTGCAACTCTAAATCCAACATGGTTTGTAGTAGCTCTTTGAAACTTGACAAAATAAAGGAATTCTCAGTTTTGTCTCTCTGATTTGTTTCCTCTTCAAGTAGCCCTAAGCAGAGACTGTGGAAAAGCACTTTCATTGAAAGGGGTTGCCAAGCTTCCAAGAAATTACGAGTTTCCGAAATAGCAGCAAATATTTTTTCACCCAATCTTGTGGATACGTGGTGGTAATGATCAGTACACAAATCCCACTTGGCTCACCAAATTTTGTTTTTCTAGGTTTAAGCGTTCGTCTACAGTAGCAGTTTTGGAATTAGGTTTCACTCTTTTCTCTTTTATATAAATAGATGAATTTGGATTTCTAAATCCAACATCGTTTGTAGTAGCTCTATGAAACTTGACAAAATAAAGGAGTTCTCAGTTTTGCCTCTATGATTTGTTTCCTCTTCAAGTAGCCCTAGGCTCAGACTGTGGAAAATCACTTTCATTGAGAGGGGTTGCCAAACTTCTAAGAAATAACAAGTTTCCGAAATACCAGCAAATATTTTTTCACCCAATCTTGATGATACTTGGTGGAAATGATCAGTACACAAATCCCACTTGGCTCACCATATTTTGTTCTTCTAGATTGAAGACTTCGTATACAGTAGCAGTTTTTATTTTTAGGTTTTCCTCTGTTCTCTCCTATATAGATAGATGAATTTGGAACTCTAAATCCAACATGGTTTGTAGTAGCTCTTTGAAACTTGACAAAATAAAGGAATTCTCAGTTTTGTCTCTATGATTTGTTTCCTCTTCAGGTAGCCCTAAGCAGAGACTGTGGAAAAGCACTTTCATTGAAAGGGGTGGCCAATCTTCCAAGAAATTACGAGTTTCCGAAATACCAGCATATATTTTTTCACCCAATCTGGGTGATACGTGGTGGTAATGACAAGTACACAAATCCCACTTGGCTCACCAAATTTTGTTCTTCTAGGTTGAGGCGTTCTTTTACAGTAGCAGTTTTTATTTTTAGGTTTCACTTTGTTCTCTCCTATATAGATAGATGAATTTGGAACTAGAAATCTAACATGGTTTGTAGTAGCTATTTGAAACTTGACAAAATAAAGGAGTTCTCAGTTTTGACTCTATGATTTGTTTCCCCTTCAAGTAGCCCTAAGCACAGACTGTGGAAAAGCACTTTCATTGAGAGGGGTTGCCAAGCTTCTAAGAAATAACGAGTTTCCAAAATACCAGCAAATATTATTTACCCAATCTTAATAATACGTGGTGGTAATGATCAGTACACAAATCCCACTTGGCTCACCAAATTGTGTTCTTCTAGGTTGAAGCGTTCATCTACGGTAGCAGTTTTTATATGTAGGTTTCACTCTGTTCTCTCTTATATAGATAGATGAATTTGGAACTCTAAATCCAACATGGTTTGTAGTAGCTCTTTGAAACTTGACAAAATAAAGGAGTTTTAAGTTTCCTCTCTATGGTTTGTTTCCTCTTCAAGTAGGCCTAATCTCAGACTGTGGAAAAGCACTTTCATTGAAAGTGGTTGCCAAGCTTCCAAGAAATTACGAGTTTCCGAAATACCAGCAAGTATTTTTTCACCCAATCTTGATGATACTTGGTGGTAATGATTAGTACACATATCCCACTTGGCTCACCAAATTTTGTTCTTCTAGGTTTAAGCGTACGTCTAGAGTAGCAGTTTTTATATTTAGGTGCACTCTGTTCTCTACTATATAGATAGATGAATTTGGAACTCTAAATCCAACATGGTTTGTAGTAGCTCTTTGAAACTTGACAAAATAAAGGAGTTTTAAGTTTCGTCTCTATGGTTTGTTTCCTCTTCAAGTAGGCCTAAGGACAGATTGTGGAAAAGCACTTTCATTGAAAGGGGTTGCCAAGCTTCCAAGAAATTACGAGTTTCCGAAATACCAGCAAGTATTTTTTCACCCAATCTAGATGATACTTGGTGGTAATGATCAGTACACAAATCCCACTTGGCTCATCAAATTTTGTTCTTCTAGGTTTAAGCGTACGTCTACAGTAGCAGTTTTTATATTTAGGTGCACTCTGTTCTCTACTATATAGATTGATGAATTTGGAACTCTAAATCCAACATGCTTTGTAGTAGTTCTTTGAAACTTGACACAATACCGTAGTTCTCAGTTTTGACTCTATGATTTGTTTCCTCTTCAAGTAGCCCTAAGCACAGACTGTGGAAAAGCACTCTCATTAAGAGGGGTTGCCAAGCTTCTAAGAAATAATGAGTTTCCGAAATACCAGCAAATATTATTTACCCAATCTTAATAATACGTGGTGGTAATGATCAGTACACAAATCACACTTGGCTCACCAAATTTTGTTCTTCTAGTTTTAAGCGTTCGTCTACAGTAGCAGTTTTTATATTTAGGTTTCACTCTGTTCTCTCCTATACAAATAGATGAATTTGGAACACTAAATCCAACATGGTTTGAGGTAGCTCTTTGAAGCTTGACAAAATAAAGGTGTTCTCAGTTTTGTCTCTATGGTTTGTTTCCTCTTGAAGTAGCCCTTGGCACATACTGTGGAAAAGCACTTTCATTGAGAGGGGTTGCCAAGCTTATAAGAAATAACCAGTTTCCGAAAACCAGCAAATATTTTTTCAACCAATCTTGATGATACTTGGTGGAAATGATCAGTACACAAATCCCACTTGGCTCACCACATTTTATTCTTCTAGGTTGAAGTGTTCGTCTACAGTAGCAGTTTTTATATTTAGGTTACACTCTGTTCTCTTTTATATAGATAGATGAATTTGGAACTCTAAATCCAACATGATTTGTAGTAGCTCTTTGAAAATTGACAAAATAAAAGAGTGTTCAGTTTTGTCTCTATGATTTGATTCCTCTTCAATAGCCCTAAGCAGAGACAGTGGAAAAGCACTTTCAAGAAGAGGGTTGCCAAGCTTCCAAGAAATTACGAGTTTCCGAAATACCAGCAAATATTTTTTGACCCAATCTTAATGGTACATGCTGGTAATGATCAGGACACAAATCCCACTTGGCTCACCAAATTTTGTTCTTCTAGTTTTAAGCGTTCGTCTACAGTAGCAGTTTTTATATTTAGGTTTCACTCTGTTCTCTCCTATATAGATAGATGAATTTGGAACTCTGAATCCAACATGGTTTGTAGTAGTTCTTTGAAACTTGAAAAAATAAAGTAGTTCTTAGTTTTGTCTCTATGGTTTGTTTCCTCTTCAAGTAGCCCTAAGCAGACACTGTGGAAAAGCACTTTCATTGAAAGGGGTTGCCATGCTTCCAAGAAATTACGAGTTTCCGAAATAACAGCAAATATTTTTTCACCCAATCTTGATGATTCTTGGTGGTAATGATCGGTACACAAATCCCACTTGACTCACCAAATTTTGTTCTTCTAGGTTGAAGCGTTCGTCCATGGTAGCAGTTTATATTTTTTAGGTTTCCCTCTGTTCTCTCCTATATAGATAGATGAATTTGGAACTCTAAATCCAAAATGGTTTGTAGTAGCTCTTTGAAACTTGACAAAATAAAGGAATTCTCAGTTTTGTCTCTATGATTTGTTCCCTCTTCAAGTAGCCCTAAGCAGAGACTGTGGAAAAGCACTTTCATTGAAAGGGGTTGCCAAGCTTCCAAGAAATTACGAGTTTCCCAAATACCAGCAAATATTTTTTCAACCAGTCTTGATGATTCGTGGTGGTAATTATCAGTACACAAATCCAACTTGGCTCACCAAATTTTGTTCTTCTAGGTTTAAGCGTTCGTCTACAGTAGCAGTTTTTGTATTTAGGTTTCACTCTGTTCTCTCCTATATAAATAGATGAATTTGGAATTCTAAAACCAACATGGTTTGTACTAGCTCTTTGAAACTTGACAAAATAAAGGAGTTCTCAGTTTTGCCTCTATGATTTGTTTCCTCTTCAAGTAGCCCTAGGCACAGACTGTGGAAAAGCACTTTCAATGAGAGGGGTTGCCAAACTTCTAAGAAATAACAAGTTTCCGAAATACCAGTAAATATTTTTTCACCCAATCTTGATGATATTTGTTGGAAATGATCAGTACACAAATCCCACTTGGCTCACAACATTTTGTTCTTCTAGATTGAAGCGTTCGTTTACATTAGCAGTTTTTATTTTTAGGTTTCCCTCTGTTCTCTCCTATATAGATAGATGAATTTGGAACTCAAAATCCAACATGGTTTGTAGTAGATCTCTGAAACTTGACATAAAAATGTAGTTCTCAGTTTTCTCTCAATGATTTGTTTCCTCTTCAAGTAGCCCTAAGCAGAGACTGAGGAAAAGCACTTTCATTGAAAGAGGATGCCAGGCTTCCAAGAAATTACGAGTTTCCGAAATACCAGCAAATATTTTTTCACCCAATCTTAATGATACATGTTGGTAATGATCCGTACACAAATCCCTCTTGGCTCACCAAATTTTGTTCGTCTAGATTGAAGCGTTCGTCCACGGTAGCAGTTTATATTTTTTAGGTTTCCCTCTGTTCTCTCCTACATAGATAGATGAATTTGGAACTCTAAATCCAACATGGTTTGTAGTAGCTCTTTGAAACTTCACAAAATAAAGGAATTCTCAGTTTTGTCTCTCTGATTTGTTTCCTCTTCAAGTAGCCCTAAGCAGAGACTGTGTAAAAGCACTTTATTGAAAGGGGTTGCCAATCTTCCAAGAAATTACGAGTTTCCGAAATACCAGCAAATAATTTTTCACCCAATCTTGTTGATATGTGGTGGTAATGATCGGTACACAAATCCCACTTGGCTCACCAAATTTTGTACTTCTAGGTTGAAGCGTTCGTTTACAGTAGCAGTTTTTATTTTTAGGTTTCCCTTTGTTCTCTCCTATATAGACAGATGAATTTGGAACTCTAAATCCAACATGGTTTGTAGTAGCTCTTTGAAACTTGACAAAATAAAGGAGTTCTCAGTTTTGTCTCTATGGTTTCTTTCCTATTCAAGTAGCCCTAGGCACAGACTGTGGAAAAGCACTTTCATTGATAGGGGTTGCCAAGCTTCTAAGAAACAACGAGTTTCCAAAATACCAGTAAATATTTTTTCACCCAATCTTGATGATACTTGGAGATAATGATCAGTACACATATCCCCCTGGGCTCACCAAATTTTGTTCTTCTAGGTTGAAGACTTCGTATACAGTAGCAGTTTTTATGTTTAGGTTTCACTCTGTTCTCTCATATGTAGATAGATGAATTTGGAACTCTAAATCCAACATGGTTTGTAGTAGCTCTTTGAAACTTGACAAAATAAAGGAATTCTCAGTTTTGTCTCTATGATTTGTTTCCTCTTCAGATAGCCCTAAGCAGAGACTGTGGAAAAGCACTTTCATTGAATGGGGTTGCCAAGCTTTCAAAAAATTACGAGTTTCCGAAATACCAGCATATATTTTTTCACCCAATCTGGGTGATACGTGGTGGTAATGACAAGTACACAAATCCCACTTGGCTCACCAAATTTTGTTCTTCTAGGTTGAGGCGTTCGTGTACAGTAGCCGTTTTTATTTTTAGGTTTCACTTTGTTCTCTCCTATATAGATAGATGAATTTGGAACTCGAAATCCAACATGGTTTGTAGTAGCTCTTTGAAACTTGACAAAATAAAGGAGTTCTCAGTTTTGACTCTATGATTTGTTTCCTCTTCAAGTAGCCCTAAGCACAGACTGTGGAACAGCACTTTCATTGAGAGGGGTTGCCAAGCTTCTAAGAAATAATGAGTTTCCGAAATACCAGCAAGTATTATTTACCCAATCTTAATAATACGTGGTGGTAATGATCAGTACACAAATCCCACTTGGCTCACCAAATTGTGTTCTTCTAGGTTGAAGCGTTCATCTACGGTAGCAGTTTTTATATGTAGGTTTCACTCTGTTCTCTCTTATATAGATAGATGAATTTGGAACTCTAAATCCAAAATGGTTTGTAGTAGCTCTTTGAAACTTGACAAAATAAAGGAGTTTTAAGTTTCGTCTCTATGGTTTGTTTCCTCTTCAAGTAGGCCTAATCTCAGACTGTGGAAAAGCACTTTCATTGAAAGGGGTTGCCAAGCTTAAAGGAAATTACGAGTTTCCGAAATACCAGCAAGTATTTTTTCACCCAATCTTGATGATACTTGGTGGTAATGATCAGTACACATATCCCACTTGGCTCACCAAATTTTGTTCTTCTAGGTTTAAGCGTACGTCTAGAGTAGCAGTTTTTATATTTAGGTGCACTCTGTTCTCTACTATATAGATAGATGAATTTGGAACTCTAAATCCAACATGCTTTGTAGTAGTTCTTTGAAACTTGACAAAATAAAGGAATTCTCAGTTTTGTCTCTCTGGTTTGTTTCCTCTTCAAGTAGCCCTAAGCAGAGACTGTGTAAAAGCACTTTATTGAAAGGGGTTGCCAAGCTTCCAAGAAATTACGAGTTTCCGAAATACCAGCAAATAATTTTTCACCCAATCTTGTTGAAGCGTGGTGGTAATGATCGGTACACAAATCCCACTTGGCTCACCAAATTTTGTACTTCTAGGTTGAAGCGTTCCTTTATAGAAGCAGTTTTTATTTTTAGGTTTCCCTTTGTTCTCTCCTATATAGATAGATGAATTTGGAACTCTAAATCCAACATGGTTTGTAGTAGCTCTTTGAAACTTGACAAAATAAAGGAGTTCTCAGATTTGTCTCTATGGTTTCTTTCCTATTCAAGTAGCCCTAGGCACAGACTGTGTAAAAGCACTTTCATGGAGAGGAGTTGCCAAGCTTCTAAGAAATAACGAGTTTCCAAAATACCAGTAAATATTTTTTCACCCAATCTTGATGATACTTGGAGATAATGATCAGTACACACATCCCCCTTGGCTCACCAAATTTTGTTCTTCTAGGTTGAAGACTTCGTATACAGTAGCAGTTTTTATGTTTAGGTTTCACTCTGTTCTCTCATATGTAGATAGATGAATTTGGAACTCTAAATCCAACATGGTTTGTAGTAGCTCTTTGAAACTTGACAAAATAAAGGAATTCTCAGTTTTGTCTCTATGATTTGTTTCCTCTTCAGGTAGCCCTAAGCAGAGACTGTGGAAAAGCACTTTCATTGAAAGGGGTGGCCAAGCTTCCAAGAAATTACGAGTTTCCGACATACCAGCTTATATTTTTTCACCCAATCTGGGTGATACGTGGTGGTAATGACAAGTACACAAATCCCACTTGGCTCACCAAATTTTGTTCTTCTAGGTTGAGGCTTTCGTTTACAGTAGCAGTTTTTATTTTTAGGTTTCACTTTGTTCTCTCCTATATAGATAGATGAATTTGGAACTCGAAATCCAACATGCTTTGTAGTAGCTCTTTGAAACTTGACAAAATACCGTATTTCTCAGTTTTGACTCTATGATTTGTTTCCTCTTCAAGTAGCCCTAAGCACAGACTGTGGAAAAGCACTTTCATTGAAAGGGGTTGCCAAGCTTCCAAGAAATTACGATTTTCCCAAATACCAGCAAATATTTTTTCACCCAGTCTTGATGATACGTGGTGGTAATGATCAGTACACAAATCCCACTTGGCTCACCAAATTTTGTTCTTCTAGGTTTAATCGTTCGTCTACAGTAGCAGTTTTTATATTTAGGTTTCATTCTGTTCTCTCCTATACAAATAGATGAATTTGGAACACTAAATCCAACATGGTTTGAGGTAGCTCTTTGAAGCTTGAGAAAATAAAGGTGTTCTCAGTTTTGTCTCTATGGTTTGTTTCCTCTTGAAGGAGCCCTTGGCACATACTGTGGAAAAGCACTTTCATTGAGAGGGGTTGCCAAGCTTCTAAGAAATAACCAGTTTCCGAAAACCAGCAAATATTTTTTCAACCAATCTTGATGATACTTGGTGGAAATGATCAGTACACAAATCCCACTTGGCTCACCACATTTTATTCTTCTAGGTTGAAGTGTTCATCTACAGTAGCAGTTTTTATATTTAGGTTACACTCTGTTCTCTCTTATATAGATAGATGAATTTGGAACTCTAAATACAACATGATTTGTAGTAGCTCTTTGAAAATTGACAAAATAAAAGAGTGTTCAGTTTTGTCTCTATGATTTGATTCCTCTTCAATAGCCCTAAGCAGAGACAGTGGAAAAGCACTTTCAAGAAGAGGGTTGCCAAGCTTCCAAGAAATTACGAGTTTCCGAAATACCAGCAAATATTTTTTGACCCAATCTTGATGGTACATGCTGGTAATGATCAGGACACATCCCACTTGGCTCACCAAATTTTGTTCTTCTAGTTTTAAGCGTTCGTCTACAGTAGCAGTTTTTATATTTAGGTTTCACTCTGTTCTCTCCTATATAGATAGATGAATTTGGAACTCAGAATCCAACATGGTTTGTAGTAGTTCTTTGAAACTTGACAAAATAAAGTAGTTCTTAGTTTTGTCTCTATGGTTTGTTTCCTCTTCAAGTAGCCCTAAGCAGAGACTGTGGAGAAGCACTTTCATTGAAAGGGGTTGCCAAGCTTCCAAGAAATAACGAGTTTCCGAAATACCGGCAAATATTTTTTCACAAAATCTTGATGATACGTTGTGGTAATGACAAGTACTCAAATCCCACTTGGCTCACCAAATTTTGTTCTTCTAGGTTGAAGCTTTCGTCTACAGTAGCAGTTTTTATATTTAGGTTTCACTCTGTTCTCTTCTACATAGATAGATGAATTTGGAACTCTAAATCCAACATGCTTTGTAGTAGCTCTTTGAAACTTGACAAAATAAAGGGTTCTCAGTTTTGTCTCTATGGTTTGTTTCCTCTTCAAGTAGCCCTAGGCACAGAATGTGGAAAAGCACTTTCATTGAAAGGCGTTGCCAAGCTTCCAAGAAATAACGAGTTTCCGAAATACCAGCAAATATTTTTTCACCCAATCTTGATGATACTTGGTGGTAATGATCAGGACACAAATCCCACTTGGCTCACCAAATTCTGTTCTTCGAGGTTTAAGCGTTCGTCTACAGAAGTCGGTTTTATACTTAGGTTTCTCTCTGTTCTCTTCTATAAAGATAGATGAATTTGGAACTCTAAATCCAACATTGTTTGTAGTAGCTCTTTGAAACTGACAAAATAAAGTAGTTCTCAGTTTTCTCTTTATGGTTTGTTCCTCTTAAAGTACCCCTAAGCAGAGACTGTGGAAATGCACTTTCATTGAAAGGGGTTGCCAAGCTTCCAAGAAATTACGATTTTCCGAAATACCAGCAAATATTTTTTCACCCAATCTTGATGATACTTGGTGGTAATGATCAGGATACAAATCCCACTTGGCTCACCAAATTCTGTTCTTCTAGGTTTAAGCGTTCGTCTACAGTAGCAGTTTTTATATTTAGGTTTCCCTCTGTTCTCTCCTATATAGATAGATGAATTTGAAACTCTAAATCCAACATGGTTTGTAGTAGCTCTTTGAAACTTGACAAAATAAAGTAGTTCTCAGTTTTGTCTCTATGGTTTGTTTCCTCTTCAAGTAGCCATAAGCAGAGATTGTGGAAAAGCACTTTCATTGAAAGGTGTTGCCAAGCTTCCAAGAAATAACGAGTTTCCGAAATAACAGCAAATATTTTTTCACCCAATCTTGATGATACGTGGTGGTAATGACAAGTACACAAATCCCATTTGGCTCACCAAATTTTGTTCTTCTAGGTTGAAGCGTTCGTCTAAAGTAGCAGTTTTTATATTTAGGTTTCACTCTGTTCTCTCCTATATAGATAGATGAGTTTGGAACTCTAAATCCAACTTGGTTTGTAGTAGCTCTTTGAAACTTGACAAAATAAAGTAGTTCTCAGTTTTGTCTCTATGGTTTGTTTCCAATTCAAGTAGCCCTAGGCACAGACTGTGGAAAACCACTTTCATTGATAGGGGTTGCCAAGCTTCTAAGAAATAACTAGTTTCCGAAATGCCAGCAAATATTTTTTCACCCAATCTTGAGGATACTTGGTGGTAATGATTGGTGCACAAATCCCACTTGGCTCATCAAATTTTGTTCTTCTAGGTTGAAGCGTTCGTCTACAGTAGCAGTTTTTATATTTAGGTTTCCCTCTGTTCTCTCCTATATAGATAGATGAATTTGGAACTCTAAATCCAACATGGTTTGTAGGAGCTCGTTGAAACTTGACAAAATAAAGTAGTTCTCAGTTTTGTCTCTATGGTTTGTTTCCTCTTCAAGTAGCCATTAGCAGAGATTGTGGAAAAGCACTTTCATTGAAAGGTGTTGCCAAGCTTCCAAAAAATAACGAGTTTCCGAAATAACAGCAAATATTTTTTCACCCAATCTTGATGATACGTGGTGGTAATGACAAGTACACAAATCCCACTTGGCTCACCAAATTTTGTTCTTCTAGGTTGAAGCGTTCGTCTACAGTAGCAGTTTTTATACTTAGGTTTCACTCTGTTCTCTCCTATATAGATAGATGAATTTGGAACTCTAAATCCAACATGGTTTCTAGTAGCTCTTTGAAACTAGACGAAATAACGGGGTTCTCAGATTTGTCTCTATGGTTTGTTTCCTCTTCAAGTAGCCCTAGGCACAGACTGTGGAAAAGCACTTTCATTGAAAGGGGTTGCCAAGCTTCCAAGAAATTACGAGTTTCCGAAATAACAGCAAATATCTTTTCACCGAATCTTGATGATACGTGGTTGTAATGACAAGTACACAAATCCCACTTTACTCACCAAATTTTGTTCTTCTAGGTTGAAGCGTTCATTTACAGCAGCTGTTTATATATTTAGGTTTCCCTCTGTTCTCTCCTATATAGATAGATGAATTTGGAACTCTAAATCCAACATGGTTTGTACTAGCTCTTTGAAACTAGACAAAATAAAGGGGTTCTCAGATTTGTCTCTATGGTTTGTTTCCTCTTCAAGTAGCCCTAGGCACAGACTGTGGAAAAGCACTTTCATTGAAAGGGGTTGCCAAGCTTCCAAGAAATTACGATTTTCCGAAATACCACAAATATTTTTTCACCCAATCTTGATGATACGTGGTGGTAATGACAAGTACACAAATCCCACTTGGCTCACCAAGTTTTGTTCTTCTATGTTGAAGCGTTCGTTTACAGTAGCTGTTTTTATTTTTGGTTTCACTCTGTTCTCTCCTATATAGATAGATGAATTTGGAACTCTAAATCCAACATGGTTTGTAGTAGCTCTTTGAAATTTGACAAAATAACGGGTTCTCAGTTTTGATTCTATGGTTTGTTTCCTCTTCAAGTAGCCCTAGGCACAGAATGTGGAAAGCACTTTCATTGAAATGCGTTGCCAAGCGTCCAAGACATAATGATTTTCCGAAATACCAGCAAATATTTTTTCACCCAATCTTGATGATAATGGTGGTAATGACAAGTACACCAATCCCACTTGGCTTACCAAAAATTGTTCTTCTAGGTTGAAGCGTTCGTTTAAATAGCAGTTTTTATTTTTAGGTTTCACTCTGTTCTCTCCTATATAGATAGATGAATTTGGAACTCTAAATCCAACATGGTTTGTAGTAGCTCTTTGAAACTTGACAAAATAAAGTAGTTCTCAGTTTTGTCTCTATGGTTTGTTTCCAATTCAAGTAGCCCTAGGCACACACTGTGGAAAACCACTTTCATTGATAGGGGTTGCCAAGCTTCTAAGAAATAACTAGTTTCCGAAATGCCAGCAAATATTTTCTCACCCAAACTTGAGGATACTTGGTGGTAATGATTGGTGCACAAATCACACTTGGCTCATCAAATTCTGTTCTTCTAGTTTGAAGCGTTCGTCTACATTTGTCGTTTTTATTTAGTTTTCCCTCTTTTCTCTCCTATATAGATAGATGAATTTGGAACTCTAAATCCAACATGGTTTGTAGTAGCTCTTTGAACTTGACAAAATAAAGTAGTTCTCAGTTTTCTCTCTATGGTTTGTTCCTCTTAAAGTACCCCTAAGCAGAGACTGTGGAAATGCACTTTCATTGAAAGGGGTTGCCAAGCTTCCAAGAAATTACGTGTTTCCGAAATACCGGCAAATATTTTTTCACAAAATCTTGATGATACGTTGTGGTAATGACAAGTACTCAAATCCCACTTGGCTCACCAAATTTTGTTCTTCTAGGTTGAAGCGTTCGTCTACAGTAGCAGTTTTTATATTTAGGTTTCACTCTGTTCTCTTCTACATAGATAGATGAATTTGGAACTCTAAATCCAACATGCTTTGTAGTAGCTCTTTGAAACTTGACAAAATAAAGGGTTCTCAGTTTTGTCTCTATGGTTTGTTTCCTCTTCAAGTAGCCCTAGGCACAGAATGTGGAAAAGCACTTTCATTGAAAGGCGTTGCCAAGCTTCCAAGAAATAATGAGTTTCCGAAATACCAGCAAATATTTTTTCACCCAATCTTGATGATACTTTGTGGTAATGATCAGGACACAAATCCCACTTGGCTCACCAAATTCTGTTCTTCGCGGTTTAAGCGTTCGTCTACAGAAGTCGGTTTTATATTTAGGTTTCTCTCTGTTCTCTTCTATATAGATAGATGAATTTGGAACTCTAAATCCAACATTGTTTGTAGTAGCTCTTTGAAACTGACAAAATAAAGTAGTTCTCAGTTTTCTCTTTATGGTTTGTTCCTCTTAAAGTACCCCTAAGCAGAGACTGTGGAAATGCATTTTCATTGAAAGGGGTTGCCAAGCTTCCAAGAAATTACCAGTGTCCGAAATACCAGCAAATAATTTTTCACCCAATCTTGATGATACCTGATGGTAATGATCGGTACACAAATCCCACTTGGCTCACCAAATTTTCTTCTTCTAGGAAGAAGCGTTCGTTTACAGTAGCATTTTTTATTTTTAGGTTTCACTCTTTTCTCTCCTATATAGGTAGATGAATTTGGAACTATAAATCCAACATATTTCTAGTAGCCCTTTGAATCTTGAAAAAATAAAGGAGTTCTCAGTTTTGTATTTATGGGTTGTTTCCTCTTCAAGTAGCCCTAGGCACAGACTGTGGACAAGCACTTTTATTGAGAGGGGTTGCCAAGCTTCCATGAAATAACGAGTATCCGAAATACCAGCAAATATTTTTTCACCCAATCTTGATGATACTTGGTGGTAATGATCAGTACCCAAATCCCACTTGGCTCACCAAATTATGTTCTTCTAGGTTGAAGCGTTCGTCTACAGTAGTCGTTTTTATATTTAGGTTTCCCTAAGTTCTCTCCTATATAGATAGATGAATTTGGAACTCTAAATCCAACATTGTTTCTAGTCGCTCTTTGAAACTTGACAAAAAAAAAGTAGTTCTCAGTTTTGACTCTATGCTTTCTTTTTTCTTCAAGTAGCCCTAAGCAGAGACTGTGGAAAAGCACTTTCATTGAAAGGGGTTGCCAAGCTTCCAAGAAACAACGAGTTTCCGAAATACCAGCAAATATTTTTTCACCCAATCTTGATGATACTTAGTGGTAATGATCGATACACAAATCCCACTTGAATCACCAAATTTTGTTCTTCTAGGTTGAAGCGTTTGTTTACAGGAGCTGTTTATATTTTTAGGTTTCCCTCTGTTCTCTCCTATATAGATAGATGAATTTGGAACTCTAAATCCAACATGGTTTGTAGTAGCTCTTTGAAACTTGAAAAAATAAAGGAATTCTCAGTTTTGTCTCTATGATTTGTTTCCTCTTCAAGTAGCCCTAAGCAGAGTCTGTGGAAAAGCACTTTCATTGAAAGGGGTTGCCAACCTTCAAAGAAATTACGAGTCTTCGAAATACCGGCAAATATTTTTTCACTCAATCTTGATGATAAGTGGTGGTAGTGATCGGTACACAAATCCCACTTGGCTCACCAAATTTTCTTCTTCTAGGTAGAAGCGTTCGTTTACAGTAGTAGTTTTTATTTTTACGTTTCCCTCTGTTCTCTCCTTTATAGATAGATGAATTTGGAACTCTAAATCCAACATGGTTTGTAGTAGCTCTTTGAAACTTGTCAAAATAAAGGAGTTCTCACTTTTGTGTCTATGGTTTGTTTCCTCTTCAAGTAGCCCTAGGCACAGACTGTGGAAAAGCACTTTCATTGAGAGGGGTTGCCAAGCTTCTAAGAAATAACGAGTATCCGAAATACCAGCAAATATTTTTTCACCCAATCTTGATGATACATGGTGGTAATGATCAGTACACAAATCCCACTTGGCTCACCAAATTTTGTTCTTCTAGGTTGAAGCGTTCGTCTACAGTAGTCATTTTTATATTTAGGTTTCCCTCTGTTCTCTCCTATATAGATAGATGAATTTGGAACTCTAAATCCAACATGGTTTCTAGTCCCTCTTTGAAACTTGACAAAAAAAAAGTGGTTCTCAGTTTTGACTCTATGCTTTGTTTTTCTTCAAGTAGCCCTAAAAAAACACTGTGGAAAAGCACTTTCATTGAAAGGGGTTGCCAAGCTTCCAAGAAACAATGAGTTTCCGAAATACCAGCAAATATTTTTTCACCCAATCTTGATGATACATAGTGGTAATGATCGATACACAATTCCCACTTGACTCACCAAATTTTGTTATTCTAGGTTGAAGCGTTTGTTTACAGGAGCTGTTTATATTTTTAGGTTTCCCTCTGTTCTCTCCTATATAGATAGATGAATTTGGAACTCTAAATCCAACATGGTTTGTAGTAGCTCTTTGAAACTTGTCAAAATAAAGGAGTTCTCACTTTTGTCTCTATGGTTTGTTTCCTCTTCAAGTAGCCCTAGGCACAGACTGTGGAAAAGCACTTTCATTGACAGGGGTTGCCAAGCTTCTAAGAAATAATGAGTCTCCGAAATACCAGCAAATATTTTTTCAACCAATCATGATGATACTTCGTAGTAATGATCATTACACAAATCCCACTTGGCTCATCAAATTTTGTTCTCTAGGTTGAAGCGTTCGTCTACAGTAGTCGTTTTTATATTTAGGTTTCACTCTGTTCTCTCCTATATAGATAGATGAATTTGGAACTCTAAATCCAACATGGTTTGTAGTCGCTCTTTGAAACGTGACAAAAAAAAGTAGTTCTCAGTTTTGTCTCTATAGTTTGTTTCTTCTTAAAGTAGCCCTTAGTAGAGACTGTGGAAAAGCACTTTCATTGAAAGGGGTTGCCAAACTTCCTAGAAATAACGAGTTTCTGAAATGGCTGCAAATATTTTTTCACCCAATCTTGATGATACTTGGTGGTAATGATCGGTACACAAATCGCACTTGACTCACCAAATTTTGTTCTTCTAGGTTGAAGCGTTAGTTTACAGCAGCTGTTTATATTTTTAGGTTTCCCTCTGTTCTCTCCTATATAGATAGATGAATTTGGAACTCTAAATCCAACATGGTTTGTAGTCGCTCTTTGAAACTTGACAGAAAAAAAAGTAGTTCTCTGTTTTGTCTCTATAGTTTGTTTCTTCTTCAAGTAGCCCTAAGCAGAGACTGTGGAACAGCACTTTCATTGAAAGGGGTAGCCAAGCTTCCAAGAAATTACTAGTTTCCGAAATACCAGCAAATATATTTTCACCCAATCTTGATGATACTTGTTGGTAATGATCAGTACACAAATCCCACTTGGCTCACCAAATTTTGTTCTTCTAGGTTGAAGCGTTCGTCTACAGTAGTCGTTTTTATATTTAGGTTTCCCTCTGTTCTCTCCTATATAGATAGATGAATTTGGAACTCTAAATCCAACATGGTTTCTAGTCACTCTTTGAAACTTGGCAAAAAAAAAGTGGTTCTCAGTTTTGACTCTATGCTTTGTTTTTTCTTCAAGTAGCCCTAAGAGGACACTGTGGAAAAGCACTTTCAATGAAAGGGGTGGCAAGCTTCCAAGAAACAACGAGTTTCCGAAATACCAGCAAATATTTTTTCACCCAATCTTGATGATACTTAGTGGTAATGATCAATACACAAATTCCACTTGACTCACCAAATTTTGTTCTTCTAGGTTGAAGCGTTTGTTTACAGGAGCTGTTTATATTTTTAGGTTTCCCTCTGTTCTCTCCTATATAGATAGATGAATTTGGAACTCTTAATCCAACATGGTTTTTAGTGGTTCTTTGAAACTTGACAAAATAAAGTAGTTCTCAGTTTTCTCTCTATGTTTTGTTTCCTCTTCAAGTAGCCCTAAGAAGAGACTGTGGAAGAGCAATTTCATTGAAAGGGATTTCCAAGCTTCCAAGATTATGAGTTTCTGAAATACCAGCAAATATTTTTTCTCCCAGTCTGGATGATACGTGGTGGTAATGACAAGTAAACATATTCCACTTGGCTCACCAAATTTTGTTCTTCTAGGTTGCAGCGTTCATTTACAGTAACAATTTATATTTTTAGGTTTTCCTCTGTTCTCTCCTATATAGATAGATGAATTTGGAACACTAAATCCAACATGGTTTGTAGTAGGTCTTTGAAACTTGACAAAATAAAGGAGTTCTCACTTTGTCTCTATGGTTTGTTTACTCTTCAAGTAGCCCTAAGCAGAGATTGTTGAACAGCACTTTCATTGAAAGGGGTTGCAAAGCTTCCAAGAAATTACGAGTTTCCGAAATACCAGCAAATATTTTTTCACCCAATCTGGGTGATACTTGGTGCTAATGATCGGTACAAAAATCCCACTTGGCTCACCAGATTTTCTTCCTCTAGTTTGAAGCGTTCGTTTACAGTAGTAGTTTTCATTTTTAGGTTTCCCTTGTTCTCTCCTATATAGATAGATGAATTTGGAACTCTAAATCCAACATGGTTAGTAGTAGCTCTTTGAAACTTGACAAAATAAAGTAGTTCTCAGTTTTGTCTCTATAGTTTGTTTCCTCTTCAAGTAGCCCTAGGCACAGACTGTGGAAAAGCACTTTCATTGAGAGGGTTAGCTAAGCTTCTAAGAAATAACTAGTATCCGAAATACAAGCAAATATTTTTTTACCCAATCTTGTTGATACTTGGTGGTAATGATCAGGACACAAATCCCACTTGGCTCACCAAATTCTGTTCTTCTAGGTGGAAGCGTTCGTCTACAGTAGCAATTTTTATATTTAGGTTTCCCTCTGTTCTCTCCTATATAGATAGATGAATTTGGAACTCTAAATCAAACATGGTTTCTATTCGCTCTTTGAAACTTGACAAAATAATGTAGTTCTCTGTTTTGTCTCTATGGTTTGTTTTTTCTTCAAGTAGCCCTAAGCAGAGACTGTGAAAAAGTACTTTCATTGAAAGGGGTTGCCAAGCTTCCAAGAAGTTACGAGTTTCCGAAATACCAGCAAATATTTTTTCACCCAATCTTGATGATACTTGGTGGTAATGACAAGTACACAAATACCACTTGGCTCAACAAATTTTGTTCCTCTAGGTTGAAGCGTTCGTCTACAGCAGCAGTTTTTCTGTTTAGGTTTCACTCTGTTCTCTCCTATATAGATAGATGAATTTGGAACTCTAAATCCAACATGGTTTGTAGTAGCTCTTTGAAACTTGACAAAATAAAGGAGTTCTCACTTTTGTCTCTATGGTTTGTTTCCTCTTCAAGTAGCCCTAGGCACAGACTGTGGAAAAGCACTTTCATTGAGAGGGGTTGCTCAGCTTCAAAGAAATAACGAGTTTCCGAAATACCAGCAAATATTTTTTCACCCAATCTTGATGATACTTGGTGGTAATGATCATTACACAAATCCCACTTGGCTCATCAAATTTTGTTCTTCTAGGTTGAAGCGTTCGTCTACAGTAGTCGTTTTTATATTTAGGTTTCCCAATGTTCTCTCCTATAGAGATAGATGAATTTGGAACTCTAAATCCAACATGGTTTGTAGTAGCTCTTTGAAACATGACCAAAAAAAACTAGTTTTCAGTTTTGTCTCTATGGTTTGTTTCCTCTTCAAGTAGCCCTTAGCAGAGATTGTGGAAAAGCAATTTCATTGAAAGGGGTTGCCAAGCTTCCAAGAAATAACGAGTTTCCGAAATGACATTAAATATTTTTTCACCCAATCTTGATGATTCTTGTTGTAATGATCGGTACACAAATCCCACTTGACTCACCAAATTTTGTTCTTCTAGGTAGAAGCGTTCGTTTACAGCAGCTCTTTATATTTTTAGGTTTCCCTCTGTTCACTCCTATATAGATGGATGAATTTGGAACTCTAAATCCAACATGGTTTGTAGTAGCTCTTTGAAAGTTGACAAAATAAAAGAATTCTCAGTTTTGTCTCTATGGTTTGTTTCCTCTTCAAGTAGCCCTAAGCAGAGACTGTGGAACAGCACTTTCATTGAAAGGGTTTGCCAAGCTTCCAAGTAATCACGAGTTTCCAAAATACCAGCAAATATTTTTTCACTCAATCTTGATGATACGTGGTGGTAATGATCGGTACACAAATCCCACTTGGCTCACCAAATTTTGTTCTTCTAGGTAGAAGCGTTCGTTTACAGTAGTAGTTTTTATTTTTAGGTTTCCCTCTGTTCTCTCCTATATAGATAGATGAATTTGGAACTCTAAATCCAACATGGTTTGTAGTAGCTCTTTGAAACTTGTCAAAATAAAGGAGTTCTCACTTTTGTCTTTATGGTTTGTTTCCTCTTCAAGTAGCCCTAGGCACAGACTGTGGAAAAGCACTTTCATTGACAGGGGTTGCCAAGCTTAAAGAAATAATGAGTTTCCGAAATACCAGAAAATATTTTTTCACCCAATCTTGATGATACTTGGTGGTAATGATCATTACACAAATCCCACTTGGCTCATCAAATTTTGTTCTTCTAGGTTGAAGCGTTCGTCTACAGTAGTCGTTTTTATATTTAGGTTTCCCTCTGTTCTCTCCTATATAGATAGATGAATTTTGAACTCTAAATCCCACATGGTTTGTAGTAGCTCTTTGAAACTTGACAAAATAAAGGAATTCTCAGATTTGTCTCTATGGTTTGTTTCCTCTTAAAGTAGCCCTAAGCAGAGACTGTGGAACAGCACTTTCATTGAAAGGGGTTGCCAAGCTTCCAAGAAATTACCAGTTTCCGAAATACCAGCAAATATTTTTTCACCCAATCTTGATTATACCTGATGGTAATGATCGGTACACAAATCCCACTTGGCTCACCAAATTTTGTTGTTCTAGGTTGAAGCGTTTGTTTACAGTAGCAATTTTTAATTTTAGGTTCTACTCTGTTCTTTCTTATATAGATAGATGAATTTGGAACTCTAAATCCAACATTGTTTCTACTAGCTCTTTGAAACTTGACAAAATAAAGGAGTTCTCAGTTTTGTCTCTATGGTTTGTTTCCTCTTCAAGTAGCCCTAGGCACAGACTGTGGAAAAGCATTTTCATTTGGAGGGGTTTCCAAGCTTCCAAGAAATTACGAGTTTCCGAAATACCAGCAAATACTTTTTCACCCAATCTGGATTATACTTGGTGCTAATGATCGGTACAAAAATCCCACTTGGCTCACCAAATTTTGTTCTTCTAGGTTGCAGCATTCATTTACAGTAACAGTTTATATTTTTAGGTTTTCCTCTGTTCTCTCCTATATAGATAGATGAATTTGGAACTCTAAATCTAACATGGTTTGTAGTAGCTCTTTGAAACTTGACAAAATAAAGGAGTTCTCACTTTGTCTCTGTGGTTTGTTTCCTCTTCAAGTAGCCCTAAGCAGAGACTGTTGAACAGCACTTTCATTGAAAGGGATTGCCAAGCTTCCAAGAAATTACGAGTTTCCGAAATACCAGCAAATATTTTTTCACCCAATCTGGATGATACTTGGTGCTAATGATCGGTACAAAAATCCCACTTGGCTCACCAAATTTTCTTCCTCTAGGTTGAAGCGTTCATCTACATTAGTCGTTTTTATATTTAGGTTTCCCTCTGTTATCTCCTATATAGATAGATGAATTTGGAACTCTAAATCCAACATGGTTAGTAGTAGCTCTTTGAAACTTGACAAAAAAAAGTAGTTCTCTGTTTTGTCTCTATGGTTTGTTTCCTCTTCAAGTAGCCCTAAGCAGAGACTGTGTAAAAGCACTTTCATTGAAAGGGAATGCCAAACTTCCAAGAAATTACGAGTTTCCGATATACCAGCAAATAATTTTTCACCCAATCTTGTTGATACGTGGTGGTAATGATCGGTACACAAACCCCACTTGGCTCACCAAATTTTGTACTTCTAGGTTGAAGCGTTCGTTTACAGTAGCAGTTTTTATTTTTAGTTTTCCCTTTGTTCTCTCCTATATAGATAGATGAATTTGGATCTCTAAATCCAACATGGTTTGTAGTAGCTCTTTGAAACGTGACAAAATAAAGGAGTTCTCAGTTTTATCTCTATGGTTTGTTTCCTCTTCAAGTAGCCCTAGGCACAGACTGTGGAAAAGCAATTTCATTGAGAGGGGTTGCCAAGCTTCTAAGAAATAACGAGTTTCCGAAATACCAGCAAATATTTTTTCACCCAATCTTGATAATACTTGGAGATAATGATCAGTACACACATCCCCCTGGGCTCACCAAATTTTGTTCTTCTAGGTTGAAGACTTCCTATACAGTAGCAGTTTTTATGTTTAGGTTTCACTCTGTTCTCTGATATGTAGATAGATGAATTTGGAACTCTAAATCCAACATGGTTTGTAGTAGCTCTTTGAAACTTGACAAAATAAAGGAATTCTCAGTTTTGTCTCTATGATTTGTTTCCTCTTCAGGTAGCCCTAAGCAGAGACTGTGGAAAAGCACTTTCATTGAAAGGGGTGGCCAAACTTCCAAGAAATTACGAGTTTCCGAAATACCAGCATATATTTTTTCACCCAATCTGGGTGATACGTTGTGGTAATGACAAGTACACAAATCCCACTTGGCTCACCAAGTTTTGTTCTTCTAGGTTGAGGCGTTCTTTTACAGTAGCAGTGTTTATTTTTAGGTTTCACTTTGTTCTCTCCTATATAGATAGATGAATTTGGAACTCTAAATCCAACATGGTTTGTAGTAGCTCTTTGAAACTTGACAAAAAAAAGGAGTTCTCAGTTTTGGCTCTATGATTCGTTTCCCCTTCAAGTAGCCCTAAGCACAGACTGTGGAGAAGCACTTTCATTGAGAGGGGTTGCCAAGCTTCTTAGAAATAACGAGTTTCCGAAATACCAGCAAATTTTATTTACCCAATCTTAATAATACGTGGTGGTAATGATCAGTACACAAATCCCACTTGGCTCACCAAATTGTGTTCTTCTAGGTTGAAGCGTTCATCTACAGTAGCAGTTTTTATATGTAGGTTTCACTCTATTCTCTCTTATATAGATAGATGAATTTGGAACTCTAAAACCAACATGGTTTGTAGTAGCTCTTTGAAACTTGACAAAATAAAGGAGTTTTAAGTTTCGTTTCTATGGTTTGTTTCCTCTTCAAGTAGGCCTAAGCACAGACTGTGGAAAAGCACTTTCATTGAAAGGGTTTGGGAAGCTTCCAAGAAATTACGAGTTTCCGAAATACCAGCAAGTATTTTTTCACTCAATCTAGATGATACTTGGTGGTAATGATCAGTACACAAATACTACTTGGCTCACCAAATTTTGTTCTTTTAGGTTTAAGCGTACGTCTACAGTAGCAGTTTTTATATTTAGGTGCACTCTGTTCTCTACTATATAGATAGATGAATTTGGAACTCTAAATCCAACATGCTTTGTAGTAGTTCTTTGAAACTTGACAAAATACCGTAGTTCTCAGTTTTGACTCTATGATTTGTTTCCTCTTCAAGTAGCCCTAAGCACAGACTGTGGAAAAGCACTTTCATTAAGCGGGGTTGCCAAGCTTCTAAGAAATAACGAGTTTCCGAAATACCAGCAAATATTATTTACCCAATATTCATAATACGTGGTGGTAATGATCAGTACACAAATCCCACTTGGCTCACCAAATTTTGTTCTTCTAGGTTGAAGCGTTCATCTTTATATTTAGGTTTCACTCTGTTCTCTCCTATACAAATAGATAAATTTGGAACACTAAATCAAACATGGTTTGAGGTAGCTCTTTGAAGCTTGAGAAAATAAAGGTGTTCTCAGTTTTGTCTCTATGGTTTGTTTCCTCTTGAAGAAGCCCTTGGCACATACTGTGGAAAAGCACTTTCATTGAGAGGGGTTGCCAAGCTTCTAAGAAATAACCAGTTTCCGAAATACCTGCAAATATTTTTTCAACCAATCTTGATGATACTTGGTGGAAATGATCAGTATACAAATCCCACTTGGCTCACCACATTTTATTCTTCTAGGTTGAAGTGTTCGTCTACAGTAGCAGTTTTTATATTTAGGTGCACTTTGTTCTCTACTATATAGATAGATGAATTTGGAACTCTAAATCCAACATGCTTTGTAGTAGTTCTTTGAAACTTGACAAAATAATGGAGTTCTCAGTTTTGTCTCTCTGATTTGTTTCCTCTTCAAGTAGCCCTAAGCAGAGACTGTGTAAAAGCACTTTATTGAAAGGGGTTGCCAAGCTTCCAAGAAATTACGAGTTTCCGAAATACCAGCAAATAATTTTTCACCCAATCTTGTTGAAACGTGGTGGTAATGATCGGTACACAAATCCCACTTGGCTCACCAAATTTTGTACTTCTAGGTTGAAGCGTTCGTTTACAGTAGCAGTTTTTATTTTTAGGTTTCCCTTTCTTCTCTCCTATATAGATAGATGAATTTGGAACTCTAAATCCAACATGGTTTGTAGTAGCTCTTTGAAAATTGACAAAATAAAGGAGTTCTCAGATTTGTCTCTATGGTTTCTTTCCTATTCAAGTAGCCCTAGGCACAGACTGTGGAAAATCACTTTCATGGAGAGGAGTTGCCAAGCTTCTAAGAAATAACGAGTTTCCAAAATACCAGTAAATATTTTTTCACCCAATCTTGATGATACTTGGAGATAATGATCAGTACACACATCCCCCTGGGCTCACCAAATTTTGTTCTTCTAGGTTGAAGACTTCGTATACAGTAGCAGTTTTTATGTTTAGGTTTCACTCTGTTCTCTCATATGTAGATAGATGAATTTAGAACTCTAAATCCAACATGGTTTGTAGTAGCTCTTTGAAACTTGACAAAATAAAGGAATTCTCAGTTTTGTCTCTATGATTTGTTTCCTCTTCAGGTAGCCCTAAGCAGAGACTGTGGAAAAGCACTTTCATTGAAAGGGGTGGCCAAGCTTCCAAGAAATTACGAGTTTCCGACATACCAGCTTATATTTTTTCACCCAATCTGGGTGATACGTGGTGGTAATGACAAGTACACAAATCCCACTTGGCTCACCAAATTTTGTTCTTCTAGGTTGAGGCGTTCGTTTACAGTAGCAGTTTTTATTTTTAGGTTTCACTTTGTTTTCTCCTATATAGATAGATGAATTTGGAACTCTAAATCCAACATGGTTTGTAGTAGCTCTTTGAAACTTGACAAAATAAAGGAGTTCTCAGTTTTGACTCTATGATTTGTTTCCTCTTCAAGTAGCCCTAAACACAGACTGTGGAAAAGCACTTTCATTGAGAGGGGTTGCCAAGCTTCTAAGAAATAACGAGTTTCCGAAATACCAGCAAATATTATTTACCCAATCTTAATAATACGTGGTGGTAATGATCAGTACACAAATCCCACTTGGCCCACCAAATTGTGTTCTTCTAGGTTGAAGCGTTCATCTACGGTAGCAGTTTTTATATGTAGGTTTCACTCTGTTCTCTCTTATATGGATTGATGAATTTGGAACTCTAAATCCAACATGGTTTGTAGTAGCTCTTTGAAACTTGACAAAATAAAGGAGTTTTAAGTTTCGTCTCTATGGTTTGTTTCCTCTTCAAGTAGGCCTAAGCACAGACTGTGGAAAAGCACTTTCATTGAAAGGGGTTGCCAAGCTTCCAAGGAATTACGAGTTTCCGAAATACCAGCAAGTATTTTTTCACCCAATCTAGATGATACTTGGTGGTAATGATCGGTACACAAATCCCACTTGGCTCACCAAATTTGTTCTTCTAATTTTAAGCGTTCGTAAACAGTAGCAGTTTTTATATTTAGGTTTTACTCTGTTCTCTCCTATATAGATAGATGAATTTGGAACTCTGAATCCAACATGGTTTGTAGTAGTTCTTTGAAACTTGACAAAATAAAGTAGTTCTTAGTTTTTTCTCTATGGTTTGTTTCCTCTTCAAGTAGCCCTAAGCAGACTCTGTGGAAAAGCACTTTCATTGAAAGGGGTTGCCATGCTTCAAAGAAATAACGAGTTTCCGAAATAACAGCAAATATTTTTTCACCCAATCTTGATGATACCTGATGGTAATGATCGGTACACAAATCCCACTTGGCTCACCAAATTTTCTTCTTCTATGTTGAAGCGTTCGTTTAGAGTAGCATTTTTTATTTTTAGGTTTCACTCTTTTCTCTCCTATATAGGTAGATGAATTTGGAACTATAAATCCAACATATTTCTAGTAGCCCTTTGAATCTTGAAAAAATAAAGGAGTTCTCAGTTTTGTATTTATGGGTTGTTTCCTCTTCAAGTAGCCCTAGGCACAGACTGTGGCAAAGCACTTTTATTGAGAGGGGTTGCCAAGCTTCTATGAAATAACGAGTATCCGAAATACCAGCAAATATTTTTTCACCCAATCATGATGATACTTGGTGGTAATGATCTGTACACAAATCCCACTTGGCTCACCAAATTTTGTTTTTCTAGGTTGAAGCGTTCGTCTACAGTAGTCGTTTTTATATTTAGGTTTCCCTAAGTTCTCTCCTATATAGATAGATGAATTTGGAATTCTAAATCCAACATGGTTTCTAGTCGCTCTTTGAAACTTGACAAAAAAAAAGTAGTTCTCAGTTTTGACTCTATGCTTTCTTTTTTCTTCAAGTAGCCCTAAGCAGAGACTGTGGAAAAGCACTTTCATTGAAAGGGTTTGCCAAGCTTCCAAGAAACAACGAGTTTCCGAAATACCAGCAAATATTTTTTCACCCAATCTTGATGATACTTAGTGGTAATGATCGATACACAAATCCCACTTGACTCACCAAATTTTGTTCTTCTAGGTTGAAGCGTTTGTTTACAGGAGCTGTTTATATTTTTAGGTTTCCCTCTGTTCTCTCCTATATAGATAGATGAATTTGGAACTCTAAATCCAACATGGTTTGTAGTAGCTCTTTGAAACTTGAAAAAATAAAGGAATTCTCAGTTTTGTCTCTATGATTTGTTTCCTCTTCAAGTAGCCCTAGGCACAGACTGTGGAAAAGCACTTTCATTGACAGGGGTTGCCAAGCTTCTAAGAAATAATGAGTCTCCGAAATACCAGCAAATATTTTTTCATCCAATCATGATGATACTTCGTAGTAATGATCATTACACAAATCCCACTTGGCTCATCGAATTTTGTTCTCTAGGTTGAAGCGTTCGTCTACAGTAGTCGTTTTTATATTTAGGTTTCACTCTGTTCTCTCCTATATAGATAGATGAATTTGGAACTCTAAATCCAACATGGTTTGTAGTCGCTCTTTGAAACTTGACAAAAAAAAAAGTAGTTCTCAGTTTTTCTCTATAGTTTGTTTCTTCTTCAAGTAGCCCTTAGTAGAGACTGTGGAAAAGCACTTTCATTGAAAGGGGTTGCCAAGCTTCCTAGAAATAACGAGTTTCCGAAATGGCTGCAAATATTTTTTCACCCAATCTTGATGATACTTGGTGGTAATGATCGGTACACAAATCCCACTTGACTCACCAAATTTTGTTCTTCTAGGTTGAAGCGTTCGTTTACAGCAGCTGTTTATATTTTTAGGTTTCCCTCTGTTCTCTCCTATATAGATAGATGAATTTGGAACTCTAAATCCAACATGGTTTGTAGTCGCTCTTTGAAACTTGACAAAAAAAAAAGTAGTTCTCTGTTTTGTCTCTATAGTTTGTTTCTTCTTCAAGTAGCCCTAAGCAGAGACTGTGGAACAGCACTTTCATTGAAAGGGGTTGCCAAGCTTCCAAGAAATTACCAGTTTCCGAAATACCAGCAAATATTTTTCACCCAATCTTGATGATACTTGTTGGTAATGATCAGTACACAAATCCCACTTGGCTCACCAAATTTTGTTCTTCTAGGTTGAAGCGTTCGTCTACAGTAGTCGTTTTTATATTTAGGTTTCCCTCTGTTCTCTCCTATATAGATAGATGAATTTGGAACTCTAAATCCAACATGGTTTCTAGTCGCTCTTTGAAACTTGACAAAAAAAAAGTGGTTCTCAGTTTGACTCTATGCTTTGTTTTTTCTTCAAGTAGCCCTAAGAAGACACTGTGGAAAAGCACTTTCAATGAAAGGGGTGGCAAGCTTCCAAGAAACAATGAGTTTCCGAAATACCAGCAAATATTTTTTCACCCAATCTTGATGATACTTAGTGGTAATGATCAATACACAAATTCCACTTGACTCACCAAATTTTGTTCTTCTAGGTTGAAGCGTTTGTTTACAGGAGCTGTTTATATTTTTAGGTTTCCCTCTGTTCTCTCCTATATAGATAGATGAATTTGGAACTCTAAATCCAACATGGTTTGTAGTAGCTCTTTCAAAGTTGAAAAAATAAAGGAGTTCTCAGTTTTGCCTCTATGATTTGTTTCCTCTTCAAGTAGCCCTAGGCACAGACTGTGGAAAAGCACTTTCATTTAAAGAGGTTGCCAGGCTTCCAAGAAATTACGAGTTTCGGAAATACCAGCAAATATTTTTTCACCCAATCTTAATGATACATGTTGGTAATGATCGGTACACAAATCCCACTTGGCTCACCAAATTTTGTTCTTCTAGATTGAAGCGTTCGTTTACAGTAGCAGTTTTTATTTTTAGGTTTCCCTCTGTTCTCTTCTATATAGATAGATGAATTTGGAACTCTAAATCCAACATAGTTTGTAGTAGCTCTTTGAAACTTGACAAAAAAAAGGAGTTCTCAGTTTTGTCTCTATGGTTTGTTTCCTCTTGAAGTAGCTCTAGGCACAGACTGTGGAAAAGCACTTTCATTGAGAGGGGTTGCCAAGCTTCTAAGAAATAACGAGTTTCCGAAATACCAGCAAATATTTTTTCACCCAATCTTGATGATACTTGGTGATAATGATCAGTACACAAATCCAAATTGGCTCACCAAATTTTGTTCTTCTAGGTTTAAGCGTACGTCTAGAGTAGCAGTTTTTATATTTAGGTGCACTTTGTTCTCTACTATATAGATAGATGAATTTGGAACTCTAAATCCAACATGCTTTGTAGTAGTTCTTTGAAACTTGACAAAATAATGGAGTTCTCAGTTTTGTCTCTCTGATTTGTTTCCTCTTCAAGTAGCCCTAAGCAGAGACTGTGTAAAAGCACTTTATTGAAAGGGGTTGCCAAGCTTCCAAGAAATTACGAGTTTCCGAAATACCAGCAAATAATTTTTCACCCAATCTTGTTGAAACGTGGTGGTAATAATCGGTACACAAATCCCACTTGGCTCACCAAATTTTGTACTTCTAGGTTGAAGCGTTCGTTTACAGTAGCAGTTTTTATTTTTAGGTTTCCCTTTCTTCTCTCCTATATAGATAGATGAATTTGGAACTCTAAATCCAACATGGTTTGTAGTAGCTCTTTGAAACTTGACAAAATAAAGGAGTTCTCAGATTTGTCTCTATGGTTTCTTTCCTATTCAAGTAGCCCTAGGCACAGAATGTGGAAAATCACTTTCATGGAGAGGAGTTGCCAAGCTTCTAAGAAATAACGAGTTTCCAAAATACCAGTAAATATTTTTTCACCCAATCTTGATGATACTTGGAGATAATGATCAGTACACACATCCCCCTGGGCTCACCAAATTTTGTTCTTCTAGGTTGAAGACTTCGTATACAGTAGCAGTTTTTATGTTTAGGTTTCACTCTGTTCTCTCATATGTAGATAGATGAATTTAGAACTCTAAATCCAACATGGTTTGTAGTAGCTCTTTGAAACTTGACAAAATAAAGGAATTCACAGTTTTGTCTCTGTGATTTGTTTCCTCTTCAGGTAGCCCTAAGCAGAGACTGTGGAAAAGCACTTTCATTGAAAGGGGTGGCCAAGCTTCCAAGAAATTACGAGTTTCCGACATACTAGCTTATATTTTTTCACCCAATCTGGGTGATACGTGGTGGTAATGACAAGTACACAAATCCCACTTGGCTCACCAAATTTTGTTCTTCTAGGTTGAGGCGTTCGTTTACAGTAGCAGTTTTTATTTTTAGGTTTCACTTTGTTTTCTCCTATATAGATAGATGAATTTGGAACTCTAAATCCAACATGGTTTGTAGTAGCTCTTGAAACTTGACAAAATAAAGGAGTTCTCAGTTTTGACTCTATGATTTGTTTCCTCTTCAAGTAGCCCTAAACACAGACTGTGGAAAAGCACTTTCATTGAGAGGGGTTGCCAAGCTTCTAAGAAATAACGAGTTTCCGAAATACCAGCAAATATTATTTACCCAATCTTAATAATACGTGGTGGTAATGATCAGTACACAAATCCCACTTGGCCCACCAAATTGTGTTCTTCTAGGTTGAAGCGTTCATCTACGGTAGCAATTTTTATATGTAGGTTTCACTCTGTTCTCTCTTATATAGATAGATGAATTTGGAACTCTAAATCCAACATGGTTT
>NW_027516538.1:23658-57474 GCF_048772815.1 Callospermophilus lateralis | reverse complement strand
AACCTAGAAGAACAAAATTTGGTGAGCCCAGGGGGATATGTGTACTGATCATTATCTCCAAGTATCATCAAGATTGGGTGAAAAAATATTTACTGGTATTTTGGAAACTCGTTGTTTCTTAGAAGCTTGGCAACCCCTATCAATGAAAGTGCTTTTCCACAGTCTGTGCCTAGGGCTACTTGAATAGGAAAGAAACCATAGAGACAAAACTGAGAACTCCTTTATTTTGTCAAGTTTCAAAGAGCTACTACAAACCATGTTGGATTTAGAGTTCCAAATTCATCTATCTATATAGGAGAGAACAAAGGGAAACCTAAAAATAAAAACTGCTACTGTAAACGAACGCTTCAACCTAGAAGTACAAAATTTGGTGAGCCAAGTGGGATTTGTGTACCGATCATTACCACCACGTATCAACAAGATTGGGTGAAAAATTATTTGCTGGTATTTCGGAAACTCGTAATTTCTTGGAAGCTTGGCAACCCCTTTCAATAAAGTGCTTTTACACAGTCTCTGCTTAGGGCTACTTGAAGAGGAAACAAATCAGAGAGACAAAACTGAGAATTCCTTTATTTTGTCAAGTTTCAAAGAGCTACTACAAACCATGTTGGATTTAGAGTTGCAAATTCATTTATCTATATAGGAGAGAACAGAAGGAAACCTAAAAAATATAAACTGCTACTGTAGACGAACGCTTAAACCTAGAAGAACAAAATTTGGTGAGTCAAGTGGGATTTGTGTACCGATCATTACCTCCAAGTATCATCAAGATTGGGTGAAAAAATATTTGCTGGTATTTCGAAAACTCATAATTTCTTGGAAGCTTGGCAACCCCTTTCAATGAAAGTGCTTTTCCACAGTCTCTGCTTAGGGCTACTTGACGAGGAAAGAAACCATAGAGACAAAACTGAGAACTACTTTTTTTTGTCAAGTTTCAAAGAGCGACTACAAACCATGTTTGATTTAGAGTTCCAAATTCATCTATCTATATAGGAGAGAACAGAGGGAAACCTAAATATAAATCTGCTACTGTAGATGAACGCTTCCACCTAGAAGAACAGAATTTGGTGAGCCAAGTGGGATTTGTGTCCTGATCATTACCCCCAGGTATCATCAAGATTGGGTAAAAAAATATTTGCTGGTATTTCGGAAACTAGCTATTTCTTAGAAGCTTAGCAAACCCTCTCAATGAAAGTGCTTTTCCACTGTCTCTGCTTAGGGCTACTTGAAGAGGAAACAAATCATAGAGACAAAACTGAACACTCCTTAATTTTGTCAATTTTCAAAGAGCTACTACAAATCAGGTTGGATTTAGAGTTCCAAATTCATCTATCTATATAAGAGAGAACAGAGTGTAACCTAAATATAAAAATTGCTACTGTAGACGAACACTTCAACCTAGAAGAATAAAATGTTGTGAGCCAAGCGGGAATTGTGTACTGATCATTTCCACCAAGTATCATCAAGATTGGTTGAAAAAATATTTGCTGGTATTTCAAAAACTGGTTATTTCTTAGAAGCTTGGCAACCCCTCTCAATGAAAGTGCTTTTCCACAGTATGTGCCAAGGGCTACTTCAAGAGAAAACAAACCATAGAGACAAAACTGAGAAAACCTTTATTTTCTCAAGCTTCCAAGAGCTACCTCAAACCATGTTGGATTTAGTGTTCCAAATTCATCTATTTGTATAGGAGAGAACAGAGTGAAACCTAAATATAAAAACTGCTACTGTAGACGAACGCTTAAACCTAGAAGAACAAAATTTGGTGAGCCAAATGGGATTTGTGTACTGATCATTACCACCAAGTATCATCAAGTTTGGGTAAAAAAATATTTGCTGGTATTTCGGAAACTCGTAATTTCTTGGAAGCTTGGCAACCCCTTTCAATGAAAGTGCTTTTTCACAGTCTCTGCTTAGGACTACTTGAAGAGGAAACAAACCATAGAGACAAAACAGAGAACTCCGGTATTTTGTCAACTTTCAAAGAACTACTACAAAGCATGTTGGATTTAGAGTTCCAAATTCATCTATCTATATAGTAGAGAACAGAGTGCACCTAAATATAAAAACTGCTACTGTAGACGTACGCTTAAACCTAGAAGAACAAAATTTGGTGAGCCAAGTGGGATTTGTGTACTGATCATTACCACCAAGTATCATCAAGATTGGGGGAAAAAATACTTGCTGGTATTTCGGAAACTCGTAATTTCTTGGAAGCTTGGCAACCCCTTTCAATGAAAGTGCTTTTCCACAGTCTGTGCTTAGGCCTAGTTGAAGAGGAAACAAATCATAGAGACAAAACTGAACACTCCTTTATTTTGTCAAGTTTCAAAGAGCTACTACACACCATGTTGGATTTAGAGTTCCAAATTCATCTATCTATATAAGAGAGAACAGAGTGAAACCTACATATAAAAACTGCTACCGTAGATGAACGCTTCAAACTAGAAGAACACAATTTGGTGAGCCAAGAGGGATTTGTGTACTGATCATTACCACCACGTATTATTAAGATTGGGTAAATAAAATTTGCTGGTATTTCGGAAACTCGTTATTTCTAAGAAGCTTTGCAACCCCTCTCAATGAAAGTGCTTTTCCACAGTCTGTGCTTAGGGCTACTTGAAGGGGAAACAAATCATAGAGTCAAAACTGAGAACTCCTTTATTTTGTCAAGTTTCAAAGAGCTACTACAAACCATGTTGGATTTAGAGTTCCAAATTCATCTATCTATATAGGAGAGAACAAAGTGAAACCTAAAAATAAAAACTGCTACTGTAAAAGAACGCCTCAACCTAGAAGAACAAAACTTGGTGAGCCAAGTGGGATTTGTGTACTTGTCATTACCACCACGTATCACCCAGATTGGGTGAAAAAATATATGCTGGTATTTCGGAAACTCGTAATTTCTTGGAAGCTTGGCCACCCCGTTCAATGAAAGTGCTTTTCCACAGTCTCTGCTTAGGGCTACCTGAAGAGGAAACAAATCATAGAGACAAAATGATAATTCCTTTATTTTGTCAAGTTTCAAAGAGCTACTACAAACCATGTTGGATTTAGAGTTCAAAATTCATCGATCTACATATGAGAGAACAGAGTGAAACCTAAACATAAAAACTGCTACTGTATACGAAGTCTTCAACCTAGAAGAACAAAATTTGGTGAGCCCAGGGGGATGTGTGTACTGATCATTATCTCTAAGTATCATGAAGATTGGGTGAAAAAATATTCACTGGTATTTCGGAAACTCGTTATTTCTTAGAAGCTTGGCAACCCCTCTCAATGAAAGTGCTTTTCCACAGTCTGTGCATAGGGCTACTTGAAGAGGAAACAAACCATAGAGATAAAACTGAGAACTCCTTTATTTTGTCAAGTTTCAAAGAGCTACTACAAACCATGTTGGATTTAGAGTTCCAAATTTATCTATCTATATAGGAGAGATCAAAGGGAAACCTAAAAATAAAAACTGCTACTGTAAACGAACGCTTCAACCTAGAAGTACAAAATTTGGTGAGCCAAGTGGGGTTTGTGTACCGATCATTACCACCACGTATCAACAAGATTGGGTGAAAAATTATTTGCTGGTATATCGGAAACTCGTAATTTCTTGGAAGTTTGGCAACCCCTTTCAATGAAAGTGCTTTTACACAGTCTCTGCTTAGGGCTACTTGAAGAGGAAACAAACCATAGAGACAAAACTGAGAACTACTTTTTTTTGTCAAGTTTCAAAGAGCTACTACTAACCATGTTGGATTTAGAGTTCCAAATTCATATATCTATATAGGAGAGTACAAGGGAAACCTAAAAGTAAAAACTACTACTGTAAATGAACGCTTCAAACTAGAGGAAGAAAATTTGGTGAGCCAAGTGGGATTTTTGTACCGATCATTAGCACCAAGTATCATCCAGATTGGGTGAAAATATATTTGCTGGTATTTCGGAAACTCGTAATTTCTTGGAAGCTTGGCAACCCCTTTCAATGAAAGTGCTGTTCAACAGTCTCTGCTTAGGGCTACTTGAAGAGGAAACAAACCATAGAGACAAAGTGAGAACTCCTTTATTTTGTCAAGTTTCAAAGAGCTACTACAAACCATGTTGGATTTAGAGTTCCAAATTCATCGATCTATATAGGAGAGAACAGAGGAAAAACTAAAAATATAAACTGTTACTGTAAATGAACGCTGCAACCTAGAAGAACAAAATTTGGTGAGCCAAGTGGGATTTTTGTACCGATCATTAGCACCAAGTATCATCCAGATTGGGTGAAAAAATATTTGCTGGAATTTCGGAAACTCGTAATTTCTTGGAAGCTTGGAAACCCCTCCAAATGAAAATGCTTTTCCACAGTCTGTGCCTAGGGCTACTTGAAGAGGAAACAAACCATAGAGACAAAACTGAGAACTCCTTTATTTTGTCAAGTTTCAAAGAGCTAGTAGAAACAATGTTGGATTTAGAGTTCCAAATTCATCTATCTATATAAGAAAGAACAGAGTAGAACCTAAAATTAAAAATTGCTACTGTAAACGAACGCTTCAACCTAGAACAACAAAATTTGGTGAGCCAAGTGGGATTTGTGTACCGATCATTACCATCAGGTATCATCAAGATTGGGTGAAAAAATATTTGCTGGTATTTCGGAAACTGGTAATTTCTTGGAAGCTTGGCAACCCCTTTCAATGAAATTGCTGTTCTACAGTCTCTGCTTAGGGCTACTTTAAGAGGAAACAAACCATAGAGACAAATCTGAGAATTCCTTTATTTTGTCAAGTTTCAAAGAACTACTACAATCCATGTGGGATTTATAGTTCAAAATTCATCTATCTATATAGGAGAGAACAGAGGGAAACCTAAATATAAAAACGACTACTGTAGACGAACGCTTCAACCTAGAAGAACAAAATTTGATGAGCCAAGTGGGATTTGTGTAATGATCATTACCACCAAGTATCATCAAGATTGGATGAAAAAATATTTGCTGGTATTTCGGTAACTCATTATTTCTTTAAGCTTGGCAACCCCTATCAATGAAAGTGCTTTTCCACAGTCTGTGCCTAGGGCTACTTGAAGAGGAAACAAACCATAAAGACAAAAGTGAGAACTCCTTTATTTTGACAAGTTTCAAAGAGCTACTACAATCCATGTTGGATTTAGAGTTCCAAATTCATCTATCTATATAGGAGAGAACAGAGGGAAACCTAAAAATAAAAACTACTACTGTAAACGAACGCTTCTACCTAGAAGAACAAAATTTGGTGAGCCGAGTGGGATTTGTGTTCCGATCATTACCACCACGTATCATCAAGATGGAGTGAAAAAATATTTGCTGGTATTTCGGAAACTCGTGATTACTTGGAAGCTTGGCAAACCCTTTCAATGAAAGTGCTGTTCCACAGTCTCTGCTTAGGGCTACTTGAAGAGGAAACAAACCATAGAGACAAAACTGAGAATTCTTTTATTTTGTCAACTTTCAAAGAGCTACTACAAACCATGTTGGATTTAGAGTTCCAAATTCATCTATCTATATAGGAGTGAACAGAGGGAAACCTAAAAATATAAAGAGCTGCTGTAAACGAACGCTTCAACCTAGAAGAACAAAATTTGGTGAGTCAAGTGGGATTTGTGTACCGATCATTACAACAAGAATCATCAAGATTGGGTGAAAAAATATTTAATGTCATTTCGGAAACTCGTTATTTCTTGGAAGCTTGGCAACCCCTTTCAATGAAATTGCTTTTCCACAATCTCTGCTAAGGGCTACTTGAAGAGGAAACAAACCATAGAGACAAAACTGAAAACTAGTTTTTTTTGGTCATGTTTCAAAGAGCGACTACAAACCATGTTGGATTTAGAGTTCCAAATTCATCTATCTCTATAGGAGAGAACATTGGGAAACCTAAATATAAAAACGACTACTGTAGACGAACGCTTCAACCTAGAAGAACAAAATTTGATGAGCCAAGTGGGACTTGTGTAATGATCATTACCACCAAGTATCATCAAGATTGGGTGAAAAAATATATGCTGGTATTTCGGAAACTCGTTATTTCTTTGAAGCTGGGCAACCCCTCTCAATGAAAGTGCTTTTCCACAGTCTGTGCCTAGGGCTACTTGAAGAGGAAACAAACCATAGAGACAAAAGTGAGAACTCCTTTATTTTGTCAAGTTTCAAAGAGCTACTACAAACCATGTTGGATTTAGAGTTCCAAATTCATCTATCTACATAGGAGAGAACAGAGTGAAACCTAAACAGAAAAACTGCTGCTGTAGACGAACGCTTCAACCTAGAGGAACAAAATTTGTTGAGCCAAGTGGTATTTGTGTACTTGTCATTACCACCAAGTATCATCAAGATTGGGTGATAAAATATTTGCTGGTATTTCGGAAACTCGTAACTTCTTGGAAGCTTGGCAACCCCTTTCAATGAAAGTACTTTTTCACAGTCTCTGCTTAGGGCTACTTGAAGAAAAAACAAAGCATAGAGACAAAACAGAGAACTACTTTATTTTGTCAAGTTTCAAAGAGCGAATAGAAACCATGTTTGATTTAGAGTTCCAAATTCATCTATCTATATAGGAGAGAACAGAGGGAAACCTAAATAATAAAACTGCTACTGTAGACGAACGCTTCCACCTAGAAGAACAGAATTTGGTGAGCCAAGTGGGATTTGTGTCCTGATCATTACCACCAAGTATCAACAAGATTGGGTAAAAAAATATTTGCTTGTATTTCGGATACTAGTTATTTCTTAGAAGCTTAGCAAACCCTCTCAATGAAAGTGCTTTTCCACAGTCTGTGCCTAGGGCTACTTGAAGAGGAAACAAAGTATAGAGAAAAAACTGAGAACTACTTTATTTTGTCAAGTTTCAAAGAGCTACTACTAACCATGTTGGATTTAGAGTTCCAAATTCATCTGTCTATATAGGAGAGAACAGAGGGAAACCTAAATATAAAAACGACTACTGTAGACGAACGCTTCAACCTAGAAGAACAAAATTTGGTGAGCCAAGTGGGATTTGTGTACTAATCATTACCAACAAGTATCATCAAGATTGGGTGAAAAAATATTTGCTGGTATTTCGGAAACTGGTAATTTCTTGGAAGCTTGGCAACCCCTTTCAATGAAATTGCTGTTCCACAGTCTCTGCTTAGGGCTAGTTGAAGAAGAAACAAACTATAGAGACAAAACAGAGAACTACTTTTTTTTTTGTCAAGTTTCAAAGAGCGACTACAAACCATGTTGGATTTAGAGTTCCAAATTCATCTATCTATATAGGAGAGAACAGAGGGAAACCTAAAAATATAAACAGCTGCTGTAAACGAACGCTTCAACCTAGAAGAACAAAATTTGGTGAGTCAAGTGGGATTTGTGTACCGATCATTACCACCAAGTATCATCAAGATTGGGTGAAAAAATATTTGCAGCCATTTCGGAAACTCGTTATTTCTAGGAAGCTTGTCAACCCCTTTCAATGAAAGTGCCTTTCCACAGTCTCTACTAAGGGCTACTTGAAGAGGAAACAACCCATAAATACAAAACTGAGAACTCCTTTATTTTTTCAAGATTCAAAGGGCTACTAGAAATATGTTGGATTTGTAGTTCCAAATTCATCTACCTATATAGGAGAGAAAAGAGTAAAACCTAAAAATAAAAAATGCTACTGTAAACGAACGCTTCAACATAGAAGAAGAAAATTTGGTGAGCCAAGTGGGATTTGTGTACCTATCATTACCATCAGGTATCATCAAGATTGATTGAAAAATTATTTGCTGGTATTTCGGAAACTGGTAAATTCTTGGAAGCTTGGCAACCCCTTTCAATGAAGTGCTGTTCCACAGTCTCTGCTTAGGGCTATTTTTAAGAGGAAACAAACCATAGACACAAATCTGAGAACTCCTTTACTTTGTCAAGTTTCTCAGAGCGACTAGAAACCATGTTGGATTTAGAGTTCCAAATTCATCTATCTATATAGGAGAGAACAGAGGGAAACCTAAATATAAAAATGACTGCTGTAGACGAACGCTTCAACCTAGAAGAACAAAATTTGGTGAGCCATGTGGGATTTGTGTACTGATCATTACCACCAAGTATCATCAAGATTGGGTGAAAAAATATTTGCTGGTATTTCGGAAACTGGTAATTTCTTGGAAGCTTGGCAACCCCTTTCAATGAAAGTGCTTTTCCACAGTCTCTACTTAGGGCTACTTGAAGAAGAAACAAACTATAGAGACAAAACTGAGAACTACTTTTTTTTTGTCAAGTTTCAAAGAGCGACTACAAACCATGTTGGATTTAGAGTTCCAAATTCATCTATCTATATAGAAGAGAACAGAGTGAAACCTAAATATAAAAACGACTACTGTAGACGAACGCTTCAACCTAGAAGAACAAAATTTGATGAGCCAAGTGGGATTTGTGTAATGATCATTACTACCAAGTATCATCAAGATTGGGTGAAAAAATATTTGCTGGTATTTCGGAAACTCATTATGTCTTAGAAGCTTGGCAACCCCTTTCAATGAAAGTGCTTTTCCACAGACTCTGCTTAGGGCTACTTCAAGAGGAAACAAACCATAGAGACAAATCTGAGAATTCCTTTACTTTGTCAAGTTTCAAAGTGCTACTACAAAGCATGTTGGATTTAGAGTTCCAAATTCATCTATCTATATAGGAGAGAACAGAGGGAAACCTAAAAATATAAACAGCTGCTATAAACGAACGCTTCAACCTAAAAGAACAAAATTTGGTGAGTCAAGTGGGATTTGTGTACCGATCATTACCACCAAGTATCATCGAAGATTGGGTGAAAAAATATTTGCTGGTATTTCGGAAACTCATTATGTCTTAGAAGCTTGGCAACCCCTGTCAATGAAAGTGCTTTTCCACAGTCTGTGCCTAGGGCTACTTGAAGAGGAAACAAACCATAGAGACAAAAGTGAGAACTCCTTTATTTTGACAAGTTTCAAAGAGCTACTACAAACCATGTTGGATTTACAGTTCCAAATTCATCTATTTATAAAGGAGAGAACAGAGGGAAACGTAAAAATAAAAACTACTAGTGTAAACGAATGCTTCTACCTAGAAGAAAAATATTTGGTGAGCCAAGTGGGATTTGTGTACCGATCATTACCGTCAGGTATCATCAAGATTGGGTGAAAAAATATTTGCTGGTATTTCGGAAACTGGTAATTTCTTGGAAGCTTGGCAACCGCTTTCAATGAAAGTGCTGTTCCACAGTCTCTGCTTAGGGCTACTTGAAGAAGAAACAAACTATAGAGACAAAACTGAGAACTACTTTTTTTTTGTCAAGTTTCAAAGAGCGACTAGAAACCATGTTTGATTTAGAGTTTCAAATTCATTTATCTATATAGGAGAGAACAGAGGGAAACCTAAAAATATATACAGCTGCTGTAAACGAACGCTGCAACCTAGAAGAAGAAAATTTGATGAGCCAAGTTGCATTTGTGTAATGATCATTACTACCAAGTATCATCAAGATTGGGTGAAAAAATATTTGCTGGTATTTCGGAAACTCATTATTTCTTCGAAGCTTGGCAACCCCTGTCATTGAAAGTGCTTTTCCACAGTCTGTGCCTAGGGCTACTTGAAGAGGAAACAAACCCTAGAGACAAAAGTGAGAACTCGTTTATTTTGACAAGTTTCAAAGAGCTACTACAAACCATGTTGGATTTAGAGTTCCAAATTCATCTATCTATAAAGGAGAGAACAGAGGGAAACGTAAAAATAAAAACTACTACTGTAAATGAACGCTTCTACCTAGAAGAAGAAAATTTGGTGAGCCATGTGGGATTTGTGTACCGATCATTACCACCACGTATCATCAAGATTGAGTGAAAAAATATTTGCCGGTATTTCGGAGACTCGTAGTTTCTTGGAAGCTTGGCAACCCCTTTCAATGAAAGTGCTTTTCCACAGTCTCTGCTTAGGGCTACATGAAGAAAAAACAAAGAATAGAGTCAAAACTGAGAACTACTTTTTTTGTCAAGTTTCAAAGAACGGCTAGAAACCATGTTGGATTTAGAGTTCCAAATTCATCTATCTATATAGGAGAGAACAGAGGGAAACCTAAATATAAAAATGACTACTGTAGACGAACGCTTCAAACTAGAAGAACAAAATTTGGTGAGCCATGTGGGATTTGTGTACTGATCATTACCACCAAGTATCATCAAGATTGGGTGAAAAAATATTTGCTGGCATTTCGAAAACTCGTTATTTCTAGGAAGCTTGTCAACCCCTTTCAATGAAAGTGCTTTTCCACAGTCTCTACTAAGGGCTACTTGAAGAAGAAACAAACTATAGAGACAAAACTGAGAACTACTTTTTTTTTTTGTCAAGTTTCAAAGAGCGACTACAAACCATGTTGGATTTAGAGTTCCAAATTCATCTATCAATATACGAGAGAACAGAGGGAAACCTAAATATAAAAACGACTACTGTAGACGAACGCTTCAACCTAGAAGATGAAAATTTGATGAGCCAAGTGGGATTTGTGTAATGATCATTACCACCAAGTATCATCAAGATTGGGTGAAAAAATATTTGCCGGTATTTCGGAGACTCGTAATTTCTTGGAAGGTTGGCAACCCCTTTCAATTAAAGTGCTTTTCCACAGACTCTGCTTAGGGCTACTTGAAGAGGAAACAAATCATAGAGACAAAACTGAGAATTCCTTTATTTTTTCAAGTTTCAAAGGGCTACTACAAACCATGTTGGATTTAGTGTTCCAAATTCACCTATCTATATAGGAGAGAACAGAGGGAAACCTAAAAATACAAACAGCTCCTGTAAACAAACGCTTCAACCTAGAAGAACAAAATTTGGTGAGTCAAGTGGGATTTGTGTAATGATCATTACTACCAAGTATCATCAAGATTGGGTGAAAAAATATTTGCTGGTATTTCGGAAACTCGTTGTTTCTTGGAAGCTTGGCAACCCCTTTCAATGAAAGTGCTTTTCCACAGTCTCTGCTTAGGGCTAATTGAAGAAAAAACAAAGCATAGAGTCAAAACTGAGAACTACTTTTTTTTGTCAGATTTCTCAGAGCGACTAGAAACCATGTTGGATTTAGAGTTCCAAATTCATCTATCTATATAGGAGAGAACAGAGGGAAACCTAAATATAAAAATGACTACTGTAGACGAACGCTTCAACCTAGAAGAACAAAATTTGGTGAGCCATGTGGGATTTGTGTACTGATCATACCACCAAGTATCATCAAGATTGGGTGAAAAAATATTTGCTGGTATTTCGGAAACTGGTAATTTCTTGGAAGCTTGGCAACCCCTTTCAATGAAAGTGCTTTTCCAAAGTTTCTACTTAGGGCTACTTGATGAAGAAACAAACAATAGAGACAAAACTGAGAACTACTTTTTTTTTGTCAAGTTTCAAAGAGCGACTACAAACCATGTTGGATTTAGAGTCCCAAATTCATCTATCTATATAGGAGAGAACAGAGGAAAACCTAAAAATATAAACAGCAGCTGTAAAAGAACCCTTCAACCTAGAAGAACAAATTTTGGTGAGTCAAGTGGGATGTGTGTACCGATCATTACCACCAAGTATCATCAAGTTTGGGTTAAAAAATATTTGCTAGTATTTCGGAAACTCGTTATTTCTTGGAAGCTGGGCAACCCCTTTCAATGAAAGTGCTTTTCCACAGTCTCTGCTTAGGGCTACTTGAAGAGGAAGCAAACCATAGAGAGAAAACTGAGAACTACTTTTTTTGTCAAGTTTCAAAGAGCGACTACAAACCATGTTGGATTTAGAGTTCCAAATTCATCTATCTATATAGGAGAGAACAGAGGGAAACCTAAAAATATAAACAGCTGCTATAAACGAACGCTTCAACCTAAAAGAACAAAATTTGGTGAGTCAAGTGGGATTTGTGTACCGATCATTACCACCAAGTATCATTAAGATTGGGTGAAAAAATATTTGCTGGTATTTCGGAAACTCATTATTTCTTAGAAGCTTGGCAACCCCTGTCAATGAAAGTGCTTTTCCACAGTCTGTGCCTAGGGCTACTTGAAGAGGAAACAAACCATAGAGACAAAAGTGAGAACTCCTTTATTTTGACAACTTTCAAAGAGCTACTACAAACCATGTTGGATTTAGAGTTCCAAATTCATCTATTTATAAAGGAGAGAACAGAGGGAAACGTAAAAATAAAAACTACTACTGTAAAAGAATGCTTCTACCTAGAAGAAGAAAATTTGTTGAGCCAAGTGGGATTTGTGTACCGATCATTACCGTCAGGTATCATCAAGATTGGGTGAAAAAATATTTGCTAGTATTTCGGAAACTGGTAATTTCTTGGAAGCTTGGCAACCCCTTTCAATGAAAGTGCTGTTACACAGTCTCTGCTTAGGGCTACTTGAAGAAGAAACAAACTATAGAGACAAAACTGAGAACTACTTTTTTTTTGTCAAGTTTCAAAGAGCGACTAGAAACCATGTTTGATTTAAAGTTCCAAATTCATCTATCTATATAGGAGAGAACAGAGGGAAACCTAAAAATATAAACAGCTGCTGTAAACGAACGCTTCAACCTAGAAGAACAAAATTTGATGAGCCAAGTTGCATTTGTGTAATGATCATTACTACCAAGTATCATCAAGATTGGGTGAAAAAATATTTGGTGGTATTTTGGAAACTCATTATTTCTTCGAAGCTTGGCAACCCCTGTCATTGAAAGTGCTTTTCCACAGTCTGTGCCTAGGGCTACATGAAGAGGAAACAAACCATAGAGACAAAAGTGAGAACTCCTTTATTTTGACAAGTTTCAAAGAGCTACTACAAACCATGTTGGATTTAGAGTTCCAAATTCATCTATCTATAAAGGAGAGAACAGAGGGAAACCTAAAAATAAAAACTACTACTGTAAACGAACGCTTCTAGCTAGAGAAGAAAATTTGGTGAGCCAAGTGGGATTTGTGTACCGATCATTACCACCACCCCGTATCATCAAGATTGAGTGAAAAAATATTTGCCGGTATTTCGGAGACTCGTAGTTTCTTGGAAGGTTGGCAACCCCTTTCAATGAAAGTGCTTTTCCACAGACTCTGCTTAGGGCTACTTGAAGAGGAAACAAATCATTGAGACAAAACTGAGAATTCCTTTATTTTTTCAAGTTTCAAAGAGCTACTACAAACCATGTTGGATTTAGAGTTCCAAATTCATCTATTTATATAGGAGAGAACAGAGGGAAACCTGAAAATATAAACAGCTCCTGTAAACAAACCCTTCAAAATAGAAGAACAAAATTTGGTGAGTCAAGTGGGATTTGTGTATCGATCATTACCACTAAGTATCATCAAGATTGGGTGAAAAAATATTTGCTGGTATTTCGGAAACTCGTTGTTTCTTGGAAGCTTGGCAACCCCTTTCAATGAAAGTGCTTTTCCACAGTCTCTGCTTAGGGCTACTTGAAGAAAAAACAAAGCATAGGGTCAAAACTGAGAAATACTTTTTTTTGTCAAGTTTCAAAGAACGACTAGAAACCATGTTGGATTTAGAGTTCCAAATTCATCTATCTATATAGGAGAGAACAGAGGGAAACCTAAATATAAAAATGACTACTGTAGACGAACGCTTCAACCTAGAAGAACAAAATTTGGTGAGCCATGTGGGATTTGTGTACTGATCATTACCACCAAGTATCATCAAGATTGGGTGAAAAAATATTTGCTGGTATTTCGGAAACTGGTAATTTCTTGGAAGTTTGGTAACCCCATTCAATGAAAGTGCTTTTCCACAGGCTCTACTTAGGGCTACTTGAAGAAGAAACAAACTACAGAGACAAAACTGAGAACTACTTTTTTTTGTCAAGTTTCAAAGAGCGACTACAAACCATGTTGGATTTAGAGTTCCAAATTCATCTATCTATATTGAAGAGAACAGAGTGAAACCTAAAAATAAAAACGACTACTGTAGACGAACGCTTCAAACTAGAAGAACAAAATTTGATGAGCCAAGTGGGATTTGTGTAATGATTATTACTACCAAGTATCATCAAGATTGGGTGAAAAAATATTTGCTGGTATTTCGGAAACTCATTATGTCTTAGAAGCTTGGCAACCCCTTTCAATGAAAGTGCTTTTCCACAGACTCTGCTTTGGGCTACTTCAAGAGGAAACAAACCATAGAGACAAATCTGAGAATTCCTTTACTTTGTCAAGTTTCATAGAGCTACTACAAAGCATGTTGGATTTAGAGTTAAAATTCATCTATCTATATAGGAGAGAACAGAGGGAAACCTAAAAATATAAACAGCTGCTATAAACGAACGCTTCAACCTAAAAGAACAAAATTTGGTGAGTCAAGTGGGATTTGTGTACCGATCATTACCACCAAGTATCATCAAGATTGAGTGAAAAAATAATTGCCTGTATTTCGGAAACTCATTATTTCTTAGAAGCTTGGCAACCCCTGTCAATGAAAGTGCTTTTCCACAGTCTGTGCCTAGGGCTACTTGAAGAGGAAACAAACCATAGAGACAAAAGTGAGAACTCCTTTATTTTGACAAGTTTCAAAGAGCTACTACAAACCATGTTGGATTTACAGTTCCAAATTCATCTATTTATAAAGGAGAGAACAGAGGGAAACGTAAAAATAAAAACTACTAGTGTAAACGAACGCTTCTACCTAGAAGAAGAAAATTTGGTGAGCCAAGTGGGATTTGTGTACCGATCATTACCGTCATTTATCATCAAGATTGGGTGAAAAAATATTTGCTGGTATTTCGGAAACTGGTAATTTCTTGGAAGCTTGGCTACCCCTTTCAATGAAAGTGCTGTTCCACAGTCTCTGCTTAGGACTACTTGAAGAAGAAACAAAATATAGAGACAAAACTGAGAACTACTTTTTTTTTGTCAAGTTTCAAAGAGCGACTAGAAACCATGTTTGATTTAGAGTTCCAAATTCATCTATCTATATAGGAGAGAACAGAGGGAAACCTAAAAATATAAACAGCTGCTGTAAACGAACGCTTCAACATAGAAGAACAAAATTTTGTGAGTCAAGTGGGATTTGTGTACCGATCATTACCACCAAGTATCATCAAGATTGGGTGAAAAAATATTTGCTGCCATTTCGGAAACTCGTTGTTTCTTGGAAGCTTGGCAACCCCTTTCAATGAAAGTGCTTTTCCACAGACTCTGCTTAGGGCTACTTCAAGAGGAAACAAACCATAAAGACAAAACTGAGAACTCCTTTATTTTTCAAGTTTCAAAGGGCTACTAGAAACCATGTTGGATTTATAGTTCCAAATTCATCTATCTATATAGGAGAGAACAGAGGGAAACCTAAATATAAAAACGACTACTGTAGACGAAAGCTTCAACCTAGAAGAACAAAATTTGGTGAGCCAAGTGGGATTTGTGTAATGATCATTATCACCAAGTTTCATCAAGTTTGGGTGAAAAAATATTTGCTGGTATTTCGGAAACTCATTATTTCTTTGAAGCTTGGCAACCCCTTTCAATGAAAGTGCTTTTCCACAGACTCTGCTTAGGGCTACTTCAAGAGGAAACAAACCATAAAGACAAAACTGAGAACTCCTTTATTTTTCAAGTTTCAAAGGGCTACTAGAAACCATGTTGGATTTATAGTTCCAAATTCATCTATCTTATATAGGAGAGAACAGAGTGAAACCTAAATATAAAAACTGCTACTGTAAACGAACGCTTCAACATAGAAGAAGAAAATTTGGTGAGCCAAGTGGGATTTGTGTACCGATCATTACCTTCAGGTATCATCAAGATTGGGTGAAAAAATATTTGCTGGTATTTCGGAAACTGGTAATTTCTTGGAAGCTTGGCTACCCCTTTCAATGAAAGTGCTGTTCCACAGTCTCTGCTTAGGGCTACTTTAAGAGAAAACAAACCATAGGGACAAATCTGAGAATTCCTTTATTTTGTCAAGTTTCAAAGATCTACTACAAACCATGTTGGATTTAGAGTTCCAAATTCATCTATCTATATAGGAGAGAACAGAGCTAAACCTAAAATATAAACAGCTGCTGTTAAAGGAACGCTTCAACTTAGAACAACAAAATTTGGTGAGTCAAGTGGGATTTGTGTACCGATCATTACCACCAAGTGTCATCAAGATTGGGTGAAAAAATATTTGCTGGCATTTCGGAAACTCGTTGTTTCTAGGAAGCTTGTCAACCCCTTTCAATGAAAGTGCTTTTCCACAGTCTCTACTAAGGGCTACTTGAAGAAGAAACAAACTATAGAGACAAAACTGAGAACTACTTTTTTTTTTTGTCAAGATTCAAAGAGCGACTACAAACCATGTTGGATTTAGAGTTCCAAATTCATCTATCTATATAGGAGAGAACAGTGGGAAACCTAAAAATAAAAACTGCTACTGTAAATGAACGCTGCAACATAGAAGAAGAAAATTTGGTGAGCCAAGTGGGATTTTCGAACTGATCATTACCACCAAGTATCATCAAGATTGGGAGAAAAAGTATTTGCTGGTATTTCGGAAACTCGTTATTTCTTAGAAGCTTGGCAATCCCTCTCAATGAAAGTGCTTTTCCACAGTGTGCGCCTAGGGCTACTTGAAGAGGAAACAAACCATAGAGACAAAACTGAGAATTCCTTTATTTTGTCAAGTTTCAAAGAGCTACTACAAACCATGTTGGATTTAGAGTTCGAAATTTATCTATCTCTATAGGATAGAACCGAGTGACACCTAAAAATAAAAACTGCTACTGTAAACGAACTCTTTGACCTAGACGAACAAAATTTGGTGAGCCAAGTGGGATTTGTGTACTTGTCATTACTACCACATATCATCAAGATTGGGAGAAAAAATATTTGCTGGTATTCCGGAACATCGTAATTTCTTGGAAGCTTGGCAACCCCTTTCAAAGAAAGTGCTTTTCCACAGTCTCTGCCTAGGGCTACTTGAAGAGGAAACAAACCATAGAGACAAAACTGAGAACTACTTTTTTTTGTCAAGTTTCAAAGAGCTACTACAAACCATGTTGGATTTAGAGTTCCAAATTCATCTATCTATGTAGGAGAGAACAGAGGGAAACCTAAATATAAAAACTGCTACTGTAGACGAACGCTTCAACCTAGAAGAACAAAATTTGGTGAGCCAAGTGGGATTTGTGTACTGATCATTAAGACCAAGTATCATCAAGATTGGGTGAAAAAATATATGCTGGTATTTCCGAAACTCGTTATTTCTTAGAAGCTTGGCAAACCCTCTCAATGAAAATGCTTTTCCACAGTCTGTTTCTACAACTACTTGAAGAGGAAACAAACCATAGAGACAAAACTGAGAACTCCATTATTTTGTCATGTTTCAAAGAGCTACTACAAACCATGTTGGATATAGAGTTCCAAATTCATCTATCTATATATTTGAGAACAGAGTGAAACCTAAAAATAAAAACTACTACTGTAAATGAACGCTTCAACCTAGAAGAACAAAATTTGGTGAGCCACGTGGGATTTGTGTACTTGTCATAATCACCACGTATCATCAAGAATGGGTGAAAAATATTTTCTGGTATTTTGGAAACTCGTAATTTCTTGGAAGCTTGGCAACCCCTTTCAATAAAAGTGCTTTTCCACAGTCTCTGCTTAGGGCTACTTGAAATTAAACAAACCATAGAGAAAAAACTGAGAACTCCTTTATTTTGTCAAGTTTCAAAGAGCCACCACAAACCATGTTGGATTTAGAGTTCCAAATTCATCTTTCTATATATTTGAGAACAGAGTGAAACCTAAAAATAAAAACTGCTACTGTAAACGAACGCTTCAACCATGAAGAACAAAATTTGGTGAGCCAAGTGGGATTTGTGTACTTGTCATTACCACACGTATCATCAAGATTGGGTGAAAAAATATTTTCAGGTATTTCGGAAACTCGTTATTTCTTAGAACCTTGGCAACAGCTCTCAATGAAAATGCTTTTCCACAGTCTGTGCCAACGGCTATTTGAAGAGGAAACAAACCATAGAGACAAAAGTGAGAACTCCTTTATTTTCTCAAGTTTCATAGAGCTACTACAAACCTTGTGGGATTTAGAGTTCCAAATTCATCTTTCTATATATTTGAGAACAGATGGAAACCTAAAAATAAAAACTGCTACTGTAAACGAACGCTTCAACCTTGAAGAACGAAATTTGGTGAGCCAAGTGGGATTTGTGTACTTGTTATTACCACACGTATCATCAAGATTGGGTGAAAAAATATTTGCTGGTATTTCGGAACCTTGTTATTTCTTAGAACCTTGGCAACCCCTCTCAATTAAAATGCTTTTCCACAGTTTGTGCCAATGGCTACTTGAAGAGGAAACAAACCATAGAGACAAAACTGAGAACTCCTTTTTTTTGTCAAGTTTCAAAGAGCTACTACAAACCAAGTTGGATTTAGAGTTCCAAATTCATCTATCTATATAGGAGATAATAGAGGGAAACCTAAATATAAAAATTGCTACTGTAGACGAACGCTTCAACGTAGAAGAACAAAATTTGGTGAGCCAAGTGGGAATTGTGTTCTGATCATTACCACGAATGATCATCAAGATTGGGTGAAAAAATATTTGCTGGTATTTCGGAGACTCGTTATTTCTTAGAAGCTTGGCAACCCCTCTCAATTTAAGTGCTTTTCCACATTCTGTGCCTAGGGCTACTTGAAGAGGAAACAAACCATAGAGACAAAACTAAGACCTCCTTTATTTTGTCAAGTTTCAAAGAGCTACTACAAATCATGTTGGATTTAGAGTTCCAAATTCATCTATCTATATTGAGAGAACAGAGGGATACCTAAATATAAAAATTGCTACTGTAGACGAACGCTTCAACCTAGAAGAAGAAAATTTGGTGAGACAAGTGGGATTTTTGGAGTGATCATAACCACCAAGTATCATCAAGATTGGGTGAAAAAGTATTTGCTGGTATTTCGGAAACCCGTTATTTCTTAGAAGCTTGGCAATCCCTCTCAATGAAAGTGCTTTTCCACAGTCTGCGCCTAGGGCTACTTGAAGAGGAAACAAACCATAGAAAAAAAAGTGAGAACTCCTTTATTTTGTCAATTTTCAAAGAGCTACTACAAACCATGTTGGATTTAGAGTTCAAAATTCTTCTACCTATATAGGAGAGCACAGAGGGTATCCTAAATATAAAATCTGCTACTGTAGACGAACGCTTCAACCTAGAAGAACAAAATTTGGTCATCCAAGTGGGATTTGTGTACTTGTCATTACCACCACGTATCTTCAAGATTGGGTGAAAAAATATTTGCTGGTATTTCCGATAATCGTAATTTCTTGGAAACTTGGAAACCCCTTTAAATGAAAGTGCTTTTCCACAGTCTGTGCCTAGGGCTTCTTGAAGAGGAAACAAACCATAGAGACAAAACTGAGATCTCCTTTATTTTGTCAATTTTCAAAGAGCTACTACAAACCATGTTGGATTTAGAGTTCAAAATTCTTCTACCTATATATGAGAGCACAGAGGGTATCCTAAATATAAAAACTGCTACTGTAGACGAACGCTTCAACCTAGAAGAACAAAATTTGGTGAGCCAAGTGGGATTAGTGTACTGATCATTACCACCAAATATCATCAAGATTGGGTGAAAAAATATTTGCTGGTATTTCGGAAACTCGTAATTTCTTGGAAGCTTGGCAACCCCTTTCAATGAAAGTGCTTTTCCACAGTATATGCCTAGGGCTACTTGAAGAGGAAACAAACGATAGAGACAAAACTGAGAACTCCTTTATTTTGTCCAGTTTCAAAGAGCTACTACAAACCATGTTGGATTTAGAGTTCCAAAGTCATCTACCTATATAGGAGAGCACAGAGGGAAACCTAAATATAAAACTGCTATTGTAGACGAACGCTTCAACCTAGAAGAACAAAATTTGGTGATCCAAGTGGGATTTGTGTATTGATCATTAAGACTAAGTATCATCAAGATTGGGTGAAAAAATATTTGCTGGTATTTCGGAAACTCGTTGTTTCTAAGAAGCTTGGCAACCCCTCTCAATGAAAGTGCTTTTACACATTCTGTGCCTAGGGCTACTTGAAGAGGAAACAAACCATAGAGACAAACCTGAGACCTCTTTATTTTGTCAAGTTTCAAAGAGCTACTACAAGCCATGTTGGATTTAGATTTCCAAATTCATCTTTCTATATATTTGAGAACAGAGTGAAACCTAAAAATAAAAACTGCAACTGTAAACGAACGCTTCAACTTAGAAGAACAAAATTTGGTGAGCCAAGTGGGATTGTGTACTTGTCTTTACCACTACATATCATCAAGATGGGGTAAGAAATATTTGCTGGTATTTCGGAAACTGTTAATTTCTTGGATGCTTGGCAACTTCTTTCAATGAAAGTGCTTTTCCACAGTCTCAGCTTAGGGCTACTTGAAGAGGAAACAAACCATAGAGAAAAAGCTGAGAACTCCTTTATTTTGTCAAGTTTCAAAAAGCTACTACAAACTATGTTGGATTTATAGTTCCAAATTCATCTATCTATATAGGATAAAACAGAGTGACAACTAAAAATAAAAACCGCTAATGTAAACGAACTCTTCACCTAGAAGAACAAAATTTGTTGAGCCAAGTGGGAATTGTGTACTTATCATTACCACGACATATCATCAAGATTGGATTAAAAAATTTTGCTGGTATTTCGGAAAATCGTAATTTCTTGGAAGCTTGCAACCCCTTTCAATGAAAGTTCTTTTCCACAGTCTCTTCCTAGGGCTACTTGAAGAGGAAACAAACCATAGAGACAAAAGTGAGTACTCCTTTATTTTGTCAAGTTTCAAAGAGCTACTACAAACCATGTTGGATTTTGAGTTCCAAATTCATCTTTCTATATATTTGAGAACAGAGTGAAACCTAAAAATTAAAACTGCTACTGGAAACGAACGCTTCAACCTAGAAGAACAAAATTTGGTGAGCTAAGTGGGATTTGTGTACTTGTCATTACCACCACGTATCATCAAGATTGGGTGAAAAAATACTGCATGTATTTCGGAAACTCGTTATTTCTTAGAAGCTTGGCAATCCCTCTCAATGAAGGTGCTTTTCCACAGTCTTTGTCTAGGGCGACTTGAAGAGGAAACAAACCATAGAGACAAAACAGAGAACTCCTTTATTTTATCAAGTTTCAAATGGCTACTTCAAACCATGTTGGATTTAGAGTTCCAAATTCATCTATCTATATGTTTGAGAACAAAGTGAAACCTAAAAATAAAAACTGCTACTGTGAACGAACGCTTCAACCTAGACGAAAAAAATTTGGTGAGCCAAGTGGGATTTGTGTACTTGTCATTATCACCACGTATCATCAAGATTGGGTGAAAAAGTATTTGCTGGTATTTCGGAAACTCGTTATTTCTTAGAAGCTTGGCAACCCCTCTCAATGAAAATGCTTTTCCACATTCTTTGCTTAGGGGTACATGAAGAGGAAACAAACCATAGAGACAAAACTGAGAACTACTTTTTTTTTGTCAAGTTTGAAAGAGCTACTACAAACCATGTTGGATTTAGAGTTCCAGATTCATCTATCTATATAGGATAGAACAGAGTGAAACCTAAAAATAAAAACTGCTACTGTAAACGAACGCTTTAACCTAGACGAACAAAATTTGGTGAGCCAAGTGGGATTTGTGTACTTGTCATTATCACCATGTATCATCAAGATTGGGTGGAAAAGTATTTGCTGGTATTTTTGAAACTCGTTATTTCTTAGAAGCTTGGCAATCCCTCTCAATGAAAGTGCTTTTCCACAGACTGTGCCTAGGGCTACTTGAAGAGGAAACAAACCATAGAGACAAAACTGAGAACTCCTTTATTTTGTCAAGTTTCAAAGAGCTACTAAAAACCATGTTGTATTTGGAGTTTCAAATTCATCTATCTATATAGGAGAGAACAGAGGGAAACCTAAATATAAAAACTGCTACTGTAGAAGAATGCTTCAACCTAGGAGTGGAAAATTTGGTGAGCCAAGTGGGATTTTTGTACTGATCATTACCACCAAGTATCATCAAGTATGGGTGAGAAAGCATTTGCTGGTATTTCGGAAACTTGTTATTTCTCAGAAGCTTGGCAGTCCCTCTCAATGAAAGTGCTTTTCCACAGTCTGTGCCTAGGGCTACTTGAAGAGGAAACAAAACATAGAGACAAAACTGAGAACTCCCTTATTTTGTCAAGTTTCGAAGGGCTACTACAAACCATGTTGGATTTAGAGTTCGAAATTCATCTATCTATATATTTGAGAACAGAGTGAAACCTAAAAATAAAAACTGCTACTGTTAACGAACGCTTCAACCTAGACGAAAAAAATTTGGTGAGCCAAGTGGGATTTGTGTACTTGTCATTATCACCACGTATCATCAAGATTGGGTGAAAAAATATTTGATGGTATTTCGGAAACTCGTTATTTCTTAGAAGCTTGGCAATCCCTCTCAATGAAAGTGCTTTTCCACAGTCTGTGCCTAGGGCTACTTGAAGAGGAAACAAACCATAGAGACAAAACTGAGAACTCCTTTTTTTTGTCAAGTTTCAAAGAGCTACTGAAAACCATGTTGTATTTGGAGTTCCAAATTCATCTATCTATATAGGAGAGAACAGAGGGAAACCTAAATATAAAAACTGCTACTGTAGACGAATGCTTCAACCTAGAAGAGGAAAATTTGGTGAGCCAAGTGGGATTTTTGTCCTGATCATTACCACCAAGTATCATCAAGATTGGGTGAAAAAGTATTTGCTGGTATTTTGGAAACTCGTTATTTCTCAGAAGCTTGGCAGTCCCTCTCAATTAAAGTGATTTTCCACAGTCTGTGAGTAGGGCTACTTGAAGAGGAAAGAAACCATAGAGACAAAACTGAGAACTCCTTTATTTTGTCAAGTTTCAAAGGGCTACTACAAACCATGTTGGATTTAGAGTTCGAAATTCATCTATCTATATATTTGAGAAGAGAGTGAAACCTAAAAATGAAAACTGCTACTGTGAACGAACGCTTCTACCTAGACGAACAAAATTTGGTGAGCCAAGTGGGATTTGTGTACTTGTCATTATCACCACGTATCATCAAGATTGGGTGAAAAAGTATTTGCTGGTATTTCGGAAACTCGTTATTTCTTAGAAGCTTGGCAACCCCTCTCAATGAAAGTGCTTTTCCACATTCTTTGCTTAGGGCTACATGAAGAGGAAACAAACCATAGAGAAAAAACTGAGAACTCCTTTATTTTGTCAAGTTTCAAAGAGCTACTACAAACCATGTTTGACTTAGAGTTCCAAATTCATCTATCTATATAGGAGACAACAGAGGGAAACCTAAATATAAAAACTGCTACTGTAGATGAACGCTTCAACCTAGAAGAACACAATTTGGTGAGCCAAGTGAGATTTGTGTACTGATCATTACCACCACGTATCATCAAGAAGGGTGAAAAATATTTGCTGGCATTTCGGAAACTCATTATTTCTTAAAGCTTGGCAACCCCTCTCAATTAAATTGCTTTTCCACAGTCTGTGCCTAGGGCTACTTGAAAAGGAAAAAAATCATAGAGTCAAAACTGAGAACTACTTTATTTTGTCAAGTTTCAAAGAGCTACTACAAACCATGTTGGATTTAGAGTTCCAAATTCATCTATCTATATAGGATAGAACGGAGTGACACCTAAAAATAAAAACTGCTACTGTAAACGAACACGTCCACATAGAAGAACAAAATTTGGTGAGCCAAGTGGTATTTGTGTACTTGTCATTACCACCACGTATCATCAAGATAGGGTGAAAAAATATTTGCTGGAATTTTGGAAACTCGTAATTTTTTGGAAGCTTGGCACCCCCTTTCAATGAAAGTGCTTCTCCACAGTCTCTGCTTAGGGCTACTTGATGAGGAAACAAACCATAGAGAAAAAAACAAGAACTCCTTTATTTTGTCAGGTTTCAAAGAGCTACTACAAACCATGTTGGATTTAGAGTTCCAAATCCATCTATCTATATAGGATAGAACAGAGTGACACCTAAAAATAAAAACTGCTACTGTAAACGAATGCTTCAACCTAGAAGAACAAAATTTGGTGAGCCAAGTGGGATTTGTGTACTTGTCATTATCACCACGTATCATCAAGATTGGGTGAAAAAATATTTGCTGGTATTTCGGAAAATCATAATTTCTTGGAAGCTTTGCAACCCCTTTCAATGAAAGTGCATTTCCACAGTCTCTGCCTAGGGTTACTTGAAGAGTAAGCAAACCATAGAGACAAAACTGAGAACTACTTTTTTTTTGTCAAGTTTGAAAGAGCTACTACAAACCATGTTGGATTTAGAGTTCCAAATTCATCTATCTATACAGGACAGTCAGAAGGACACCTAAATATAAAAACTGCCTCTGTAGACGTACGGTTCAACCTAGAAGAAGAAAATTTGGTCAGCCAAGTGCCATTTTTTACTGATCATTACCACCAAGTATCATCAAGATTGGGTGAAAAAGTATTTGCTGGTATTTCGGAAACTCGTTATTTATTAGAAGCTTGGCAATCCCTCTCAATGAAAGTGCTTTTCCACAGTCTGTGCCTAGGGCTACATGAAGATGAAACAAACCATAGAGGCAAAACTAGAACTCCTTTATTTTGTCAAGTTTCAAAGGGCTACTACAAACCATATTGGATTTAGAGTTCCACATTAATCTATCTATATAGGAGAGAACAGAGGGCAACCTAAACATAAAAACTGCTACTGTAGACGAATGCTTCAACCTAGAAGAACAAAATTTGGTGATCCAAGTGGGATTTGTGTACTTGTCATTATCACCACGTATCATCAAATTGGGTGAAAAATTATTTGCTGGTATTTTGGAAACTCGTAATTTCTTGGAAGCTTGGCAACCCCTTTCAATGAAAGTGCTTTTCCACAGTATATGCCTAGGGCTACTTGAAGAGGAAACAAACGATAGAGACAAAACTGAGAACTCCTTTATTTTGTCCAGTTTCAAAGAGCTACTACAAACCATGTTGGATTTAGAGTTCCAAAGTCATCTACCTATATAGGAGAGCACAGAGGGAAACCTAAATATAAAACTGCTATTGTAGACGAACGCTTCAACCTAGAAGAACAAAATTTGGTGATCCAAGTGGGATTTGTGTATTGATCATTAAGACTAAGTATCATCAAGATTGGGTGAAAAAATATTTGCTGGTATTTCGGAAACTCGTTATTTCTAAGAAGCTTGGCAACCCCTCTCAATGAAAGTGCTTTTACACATTCTGTGCCTAGGGCTACTTGAAGAGGAAACAAACCATAGAGACAAACCTGACAACTCCTTATTTTGTCAAGTTTCAAAGAGCTACTACAAGCCATGTTGGATTTAGATTTCCAAATTCATCTTTCTATATATTTGAGAACAGAGTGAAACCTAAAAATAAAAACTGCAACTGTAAACGAACGCTTCAACTTAGAAGAACAAAATTTGGTGAGCCAAGTGGGATTGTGTACTTGTCTTTACCACTACATATCATCAAGATGGGGTAAGAAATATTTGCTGGTATTTCGGAAACTGTTAATTTCTTGGATGCTTGGCAACTTCTTTCAATGAAAGTGCTTTTCCACAGTCTCAGCTTAGGGCTACTTGAAGAGGAAACAAAAAATAGAGAAAAAACTGAGAACTCCTTTATTTTGTCAAGTTTCAAAAAGCTACTACAAACTATGTTGGATTTATAGTTCCAAATTCATCTATCTATATAGGATAAAACAGAGTGACAACTAAAAATAAAAACCGCTAATGTAAACGAACTCTTCACCTAGAAGAACAAAATTTGTTGAGCCAAGTGGGAATTGTGTACTTATCATTACCACGACATATCATCAAGATTGGATTAAAAAATTTTGCTGGTATTTCGGAAAATCGTAATTTCTTGGAAGCTTGCAACCCCTTTCAATGAAAGTTCTTTTCCACAGTCTCTTCCTAGGGCTACTTGAAGAGGAAACAAACCATAGAGACAAAAGTGAGTACTCCTTTATTTTGTCAAGTTTCAAAGAGCTACTACAAACCATGTTGGATTTTGAGTTCCAAATTCATCTTTCTATATATTTGAGAACAGAGTGAAACCTAAAAATTAAAACTGCTACTGGAAACGAACGCTTCAACCTAGAAGAACAAAATTTGGTGAGCTAAGTGGGATTTGTGTACTTGTCATTACCACCACGTATCATCAAGATTGGGTGAAAAAATACTGCATGTATTTCGGAAACTCGTTATTTCTTAGAAGCTTGGCAATCCCTCTCAATGAAGGTGCTTTTCCACAGTCTTTGCCTAGGGCGACTTGAAGAGGAAACAAACCATAGAGACAAAACAGAGAACTCCTTTATTTTATCAAGTTTCAAATGGCTACTTCAAACCATGTTGGATTTAGAGTTCCAAATTCATCTATCTATATGTTTGAGAACAAAGTGAAACCTAAAAATAAAAACTGCTACTGTGAACGAACGCTTCAACCTAGACGAAAAAAATTTGGTGAGCCAAGTGGGATTTGTGTACTTGTCATTATCACCACGTATCATCAAGATTGGGTGAAAAAGTATTTGCTGGTATTTCGGAAACTCGTTATTTCTTAGAAGCTTGGCAACCCCTCTCAATGAAAATGCTTTTCCACATTCTTTGCTTAGGGCTACATGAAGAGGAAACAAACCATAGAGACAAAACTGAGAACTACTTTTTTTTTGTCAAGTTTGAAAGAGCTACTACAAACCATGTTGGATTTAGAGTTCCAGATTCATCTATCTATATAGGATAGAACAGAGTGACACCTAAAAATAAGAACTGCTACTGTAAACAAACGCTACGGAAGACGAATGCTTCAACCTAGAAGAGGAAAATTTGGTGAGCCAAGTGGGATTTTTGTACTGATCATTACCACCAAGTATCATCAAGTTTGAGTGAAAAAGTATTTGCTGGTATTTCGGAAACTCGTTATTTCTTAGAAGCTTGGCCATCCCTCTCAATGAAAGTGCTTTTCCACAGTCTGTGCCTAGGGCTACTTGAAGAGGAAACAAACCATAGAGACAAAACTGAGAACTCCTTTATTTTTTGAAGTTTCAAAGGGCTACTACAAACCATGTTGGATTTTGAGTTCGAAAATCATCTATCTATATAGGAGAGAATAAAGTGAAACCTAAAAATAAAAACTGCTACTGTAAACGAACGCTTCAACCTAGAAGAACAAAATTTGGTGAGCCAATTGGGATTTGTGTACTTGTAATTACCACCACGTATCATCAAGATTGGGTGAAAAAATATTTGCTGGTATTTCGGAAACCTGTAATTTCTTGGAAGCTTGGCAAACCCTTTCAATGAAAGTGCTTTTCCACAGTCTCTGCTTAGGGCTACTTGAAGAGAAAAGAAACCATAGAGACAAAACAGAGAACTCCTTTATTTTTTCAACTTTCAAAGAGCTACTACAAACCATGTTGGATTTAGAGTTCCAAATTAATCTGTCTATATAGGAGAGAACAGACAGACTCCTAAATATAAAAAGTGCTAATGTAGACGAACGCTTCAACCTAGAAGGACAAAATTTGGTGAGCCAAATGGGATTTGTGTACTTGTCATTACCACCACATATCATCAGGATTGGGTGAAAAAATATTTGCTGGTATTTCGGAAACTCGTAATTTCTTGGAAACCTGGTAACCCCTTTCAATGAAAGTGCTTTTCCACAGTCTCTGCTTAGGGCTACTTGAAAAGGAAACATATCATAGAGAGAAAACTGAGAACTGCTTTATTTTGTCAAGTTTCAAAGGCTACTCCAAACCATGTTGGATTTAGAGTTCCAAATTCATCTAACTATATAGGAGAGAATAGAGGGAAACCTAAAAATATAAACTGCTACTGTAAATGAACGCTTCAAACTAGAAGAACAAAATTTGGGGAGTCAAGTGGGATTTGTTTACCGATCATTACCACCAAGTATCATCAAGATTGGGTGACATCATATTTGCTGGTATTTCGGAAACTCGTTATTTCTTTGAAGCTTGGCAACCCCTTTCAATAAAAGTGCTTTTCCACAGTCTGTGCCTAGGGCTACTTGAAGAGGAAACAAACCATAGAGACAAAACTGAGAACTCCTTTATTTTGTCAAGTTTCAAACAGCTACTACAAACCATGTTGGATTTAGAGATCCAAATTCATCTATCTATATAGGAGAGAACAGAGTGAAACCGTAAAATAAATACTGCTACTGTAAACGAACGCATCAACCTAGAAGAATATAATTTGGTGAGCCAAGTGGGATTTGTGTACTTGTCATTACCACCATGTATCATCCAGATTGGGTGAAAAAATATTTGCTGTATTTCGGAAACTCCTTATTTCTTGGAAGCTTGGCAATCCCTCTCAATGAAAGTGCTTTTCCACAGTCTGTGCCTAGGGCTACTTGAAGAGGAAACAAACCATAGAGACAATACTGAGAACTCCTTATTTTGTCATGTTTCAAAGAGCTACTATAAACCGTGTTGTATTTAGAGTTCCAAAATCATCTATCTATATAGGAGAGAATAAAGTGAAACCTAAAAATAAAAACTGCTACTGTAAACGAACGCTTCAACCTAGAAGAACAAAAGTTGATGAGCCAAGTGGGATTTGTGTACTTGTCATTACCACCACGTATCATCAAGACTGGGTGAAAAAATATTTGCTGGTATTTCGAAAAATCGTAATTTCTTGGAAGCTTGGCAAACCCTTTCAATGAAAGTGCTTTTCCACAGTCTCTGCTTAGGGCTACTTGAAGAGGAAACAAATCATAGAGACAAAATGAGAACTAATTTTTTTGTCAAGTGTCAAAGATCTAGTACAAACCATGTTGGATTTAGAGTTCCAAATTCATCTATCTCTATAGGAGAGAACAGAGTGAAACATAAAAATAAAAACTGCTACTGTAAACCAATGCTTCAACCTAGAAAAAGAAAATTTGGTTAGCCAAGTGGGATTTGTGTACTTGTCATTACCGCCACGTATCATCAAGATTGGGTGAAAAAATATTTGCTGGTATATCGGAAATTCGTAATTTCTTGGAAGCTTGACAACCCCTTTCAGTGAAAGTGCTTTTCCACAGTCTCTGCTTCGGGCTAGTTGAAGAGGAAACAAACCATAGAGACAAAACTGACAACAACTTTATTTTGTCCAGTTTCAAAGAGCTACTACAAACCATGTTGGATTTAGAGTTCCAAATTCATCTATCTATATAGGAGAGAACAAAATGAAACCCAAAAAATAAAAACTTCTACCTTAAACGAACGCTTCAACCTAGAAGAAGAAAATTTGTTGAGCCAAGTGGGATTTGTGTTCTTGTCATTACCACCACGTATCATCAAGATTGGGTGAAGAAATATTTGCTTGTATTTCGGAAACTCGTAATTTCTTGGAAGCTTGGCAACCCTTTCAATGAAAATGCTTTTCCACAGTCTCTGCTTCGGGCGACTTGAAGAGGAAACAAACAATAGAGACAAAACTGAGAACTTTTTTTTGTCAGTTTCAAAGAAGTTTCAAAGAGCTCCTACAAACCATGTTGGATTTAGAGTTCCAAAATCATCTATCTATATAGGAGAGAACAGAGGAAATCTAAATATAAAAACAGCTACTTAGACGAACGCTTCAACGTAGAAGAACAAAATTTGGTAAGCCAAGTTGGATTTGTGTACTGATCATTACCACCAAGTATCATCAAGATTGGGTGAGAAAATGTTTGCTGAATTTCGGAAAAATTTATTTCTTAGAAGCTTGGCAACCCCTCTCAATGAAAGTGCTTTTCCACAGTCTGTGCATGGGGTACTTGAAACGGAAACAAACAATAGAGACAAAACTGAGAACTCCTTTATTTTGTCAAGTTTCAAAGAGCTACTACAAACCATGTTGGATTTACAGTTCCAAATTCATCTATCTATAGAGGAAAGAAGAGAGTGAAACCTAAAAATAAAAACTGCTTCGGTAAACGAACGCTTCAGCCTAGCAGAACAAAATTTGGTGAGCCAAGTTTGATTTGTGTACTGATCATTAGCACCAAGTATCATCAACATTGGGTTAAAAAATATTTGCTGGTATTTCGGAAACTCGTAATTTCTTGGAAGCTTGGCAACCCCTCTCAATGAAAGTGCTTTTCCACAGTCTCTGCTTAGGGCTACTTTAAGAGGAAACAAACCCTAAAAACAAAACTGAGAACTACTTTTTTTTTCAACTTTCCAAGAGCTACTACAAACCATGTTGGATTTAGAGTTCCAAATTCATCTATCTATATAGGAGAGAACAGAGGGAAACCTAAATATAAAAACTGCTACTGTAGACGAACGCTTCAACCTAGAAGAACAAAATTTGGTGAGCCAAGTGGGATTTGTGTACTGATCATTACCACCAAGTATCATCAAGAATGGGTGAAAAAATGTTTGCTGGTATTTCAGAAAATCGTTATTTCTTAGAAGCTTAGCAACCCCTCTCAACGAAAGCGCTTTTCCACAGTCTGTGCCTAGAGCTACTTGAAGAGGAAAAAAACCATAGAGACAAAACTGAGAACTCCTTTATTATGTCAAGTCAAAGAGCTACTACAAACCATGTTGGATTTAGAGTTCCAAATTCATCTATCTATATAGGATAGAACAGAGTGTAAACTAAAAATAAAAACTGCTCTTGTAAACGAATGCTCCAACCTAGAAGAAGAAAAATTGGTGAGCCAAGTGGGATTTGTGTACTTGTCATTACCGCCACGTATCATCAAGATTGGGTGAAGAAATATTTGCTAGTATTTCGGAAACTCGTAATTTCTTGGAAGCTTGGCAACCCCTTTCAATGAAAGTGCTTTTCCACAGTCTCTAATGAGTGCTATTTGAAGAGGAAACAAACCATAGAGACAAAACTTAGAGCTCCTTTATTTTGTCAAGTTTCAAAGAGCTACCTCAAACCATGTTGGATTTAGAGTTCCAAATTCATCTATCTATATAGGAGAGAACAGAGGGAAACCTAAATATAAAAACTGCTACTGTAGACGAACGCTTCAACCTAGAAGAAGAAAATTTGGTGAGCCAAGTGGGATTTTTGTACTGATCATTACCACCAAGTATCATCAAGATTGGGTGGAACAATATTTGATGGTATTTCGGAAACTCGTTATTTCCTAGAAGCTTGGCAACCCCTCTCAATGAAAGTGCTTTTCCACAGTCTGTGCCGAGGGCTACTTGAAGAGGAAACAAACCATAGAGACAAAACTGAGAACTCCTTTATTTTGTCAAGTTTCAAAGAGCTACTACAAACCATGTTGGATTTAGAGTTCCAAACTCATCTATCTGTATAGGAGACAACAGAGGGAAACCTAAATATAAAAACTGCTACTGTAGACAAACGCTTCAACCTAGAAGAACAAAATTTGGTGAGCCAAGTGGGATTTGTGTCCTGATCATTACCACCAGTATCATCAAGATTGGGTGAAAAAATATTTGCTGGTATTTCGGAAACTCATTATTTCTTAGAACCTTGGCAACCCCTCTCAATGAAAGTGCTTTTCCACAGTCTGTGCCTACGGCTACTTGAAGAGGAAACAAACTATAGAGACAAAACTGAGAACTCCTTTATTTTGTCAAGTTTAAAAGAGCTACCTCAAACCTAGTTGGATTTAGAGTTCCAAATTCATCCATCTATATAATAGAAAACAGAGTGAAACCTACATATAAAAACTGCTACTGTAGACGAAAGCTTCAACCTAGAAGAACACAATTTGGAGAGCCAAGTGATTTGTGTACTGATCATTACCAGCAAGTATCATCAAGATTGGTTGGAAAAATATTTGCTGTTATTCGGAAACTCGTTATTTCTTGGAAGCTTGGAAACACCTTTCAATGAAAGTGTTTTTCCACAGTCTCTGCTTAGGGCTACTTGAAGAGGAAACAAACCATAGAGGCAAAACTGAGAACTACTTTTTTTTGTCAAGTTTCAAAGAGCGACTACAAACCATGTTGGATTTAGAGTTCCAAATTCAACTACCTATATAGGAGAGAACACAGGGAAACCTAAAAATAATAACTGCTACTTTAAACGAATGCTTCAACCTAGAATAACAAAATTTGGTGAGCCATGTGGGATTTGTGTACTTGTCATTACCACCACGTATCATCAAGATTGGGTGAAAAAATATTTGCTGGTATCTCGGAAACTCGTAATTTCTTGAAAGTTTGTCAACCCCTCTCAATGAAAGTGCTTTTCCACAGTCTGTGCCTAGGGCTACTTGAAGAGGAAAAAACCATAGAGACAAAGCTGAGAACTCCTTTATTTTGTCAAGTTTCAAAGAGCTTATAAAATCCATGTTGGATTTAGATTTCCAAATTCATCTATCTATATAGTAGAGAACAGAGTGAAACCTAAATATAAAAACTGCTACTGTAGACGAACGCTTAAAACTAGAAGAACAAACTTTGGTGTGCCAAGTGGGATTTGTGTACTGATCATTACCACAAAGTATCATCAAGATTGGGTGGAAAAATATTTGCTGGTATTTCGGAAACTCGTTATTTCTTAGAAGATTTGCAACCCCTCTCAATTAAGTGCTTTTCCAGAGTTTGTGACTAGGGCTACTTGAAAAGGAAAAAAACAATAGAGACAAAACTGAGAACTCCTTTATTTTGTCAAGTTTCAAAGCGCTACTACAAACCATGTTGGATTTAGAGTTCCAAATTCATCTATCTATATAGGAGAGAACAAAGGAAAACTAAAATTACAAACTGCTACTGGAAACGACCGCTGCAAACTAGAAGAACAAAATTTGGTGAGTCAAGTGGATTCGTGTACCGATCATTACCACCAAGTATCATCAAGATTGGGTGAGAAAATATTTGCTGGTATTTTGGAAACTCGAAATTTCTTGGAAGCTTGGCAACCTCTTTCAATGAAAGTGCATTTCCACAGTCTCTGCTTAGGGCTACTTGAAGAGAAAACAAACCATAGAGACAAAACCGAGAACTACTTCGTTTTTCAATTTTCAAAGAACTGCTACAAACCATGTTGGATTTAGAGTTCCAAATTCATCTATCTATATAGTAGAGAACAGAGTGAAACTACATATAAAAACTGCTACGGTAGACGAACGCTTCAACCTAGAAGAACACAATTTGGTGAGCCAAGTGGGATTTGTGTACTGATCATTACCACCAAGTATCATCAAGATTGGGTGAAAAATATTTGCTGGTATTTCGGAACTCGTTATTTCTTAGAAGCTTGGCAACCCTCTCAATGAAAGTGCTTTTCCACAGTCTGTGCCTAGGGGCTACTTGAAGAGGAAACAAACCATAGAGACAAAACTGGAACTCTTTATTTTGTCAAGTTTCAAAGGGCTACTACAAACCATGTTGGATTTAGAGTTCCAAATTCATCTATCTATATAGTGAGGAACAGAGGAAACCTAAAAATAAAAACGGCTACGTAAACGATCGCTTCAACCTAGAAGAACAAAACTTGGTGAGCCAAGTGCGATTTGTGCACTTGTCATTACCACCACGTATCATCGAGATTGGGTGAAAAAATATTTGCTCGTATTTCGGGAGCTCCTAATTTCTTGGGAAGCTTGGCAACCACTTCAATGAAAGTTCTTTTCACAGTCTCTGCTTAGGGCTACTTGAAGAGGAAACAAATCCTAGAGACAAAACTGAGAACTAATACTTTTTGTCACGTTTCAAAGAGCTCCTACAAACCATGTTGGATTTAGAGTTCCAAATTCATCTATTTATATAGGTGAGAACAGAGTGAAACCTAAATATAAAAACTGCTACTGTAGACG
>NW_027516538.1:0-23458 GCF_048772815.1 Callospermophilus lateralis | reverse complement strand
TTTCATTGAGAGGGGTTGCCAAGCTTCCAAGAAATTACGAGTTTCCGAAATACCAGCAAATATTTTTTAACCCAATGTTGATGATACTTGGTGCTAATGATCAGTACACAAATCAAACTTGGCTCACCAAATTTTGTTCTTCTAGGCTGAAGCGTACGTTTACCGAAGCACTTTTAATTTTTAGGTTTCACTCTCTTCTTTCCTCTATAGATAGATGAATTTGGAACTCTAAATCCAACATGGTTTGTAGTAGCTCTTTGAAACTTGACAAAATAAAGGAGTTCTCAGTTTTGTCTCTATTGTTTGTTTCCGTTTCAAGTACCCCATGCACAGACTTTGGAAAAGCACTTTCATTGAGAGGGGTTGCCAAGCTTCTAAGAAATAAATTTTTCCGAAATTCAGCAAACATTTTCTCACCCAATCTTGATGATACTTGGTGGTAATGATCAGTACACAAATCCAACTTGGCTTACCAAATTTTGTTCTTCTAAGTTGAAGCGTTCGTCTAAGTCGCTGTTTTTATATTTAGGTTTCCTCTGTTCTCTCCTATATAGATAGATGATTTTGGAACTCTAAATCCAACATGGTTTGTAGGAGCTCTTTGAAACTGACAAAAAAAAGTTCTCAGTTTTGTCTCTATTGTTTGTTTCCTCTTCAAGTCGCCCGAAGCAGAGACTGTGGAAAAGCATTTTCATTGAAAGGGTTGCCAAGCTTCCAAGAAATTACGAGTTTCCGAAATACAAGCAAATATTTCTTCACCCAATCTTGATGATACGTGGTGGTAATGACAAGAACACAAATCCCACTTGGCTCAACAAATTTTCTTCTTCTAGGTTGAAGCGTTCGTTTAAGGTAGCAGTTTTTATTTTTTGGGTTTCATTTTGTTCTCTCCTATATAGATAGATGAATTTGGAACTCTAAATCCAACATGGTTTGTAGTAGCTCTTTGAAACTGGACAAAATAAAGTAGTTGTCAGTTTTGTCTCTATGGTTTGTTTCCTCTTCAAGTAGCCCGAAGCAGAGACTGTGGAAAAGCACTTTCACTGAAAGGGGTTGCCAAGCTTCCAAGAAATTACGAATTTCCGATATACCAGCAAATATTTTTTCACCCAATCTTGATGATACGTGGCGGTAATGACAAGTACACAAATCCCACTTGGCTAACCAAATTTTCTTTTTCTAGGTTGAAGCATTGGTTTACAGTAGCAGTTTTTATTTTTATGTTTCACTCTGTTCTCTCCTATAGAGATAGATGAATTTGGAACTCTAAATCCAACATGGTTTGTACTAGATCTTTGACACTTGACAAAAAAATTAGTTCTCATTTTGTCTCTATGATTTGTTTCCTCTACAAGTAGCCCTAAGCAGAGACTGTGGAAAAGCACTTTCATTGAAAGGGTTTGCCAAGCTTCCAAGAAATTACGATTTTTCGAAATACCAGCAAATATTTTTTCACCCAGTCTTGATGATACGTGGTGGTAATGACAAGTACACAAATCCCACTTGGCTCATCAACTTTTGTTCTTCTAGGTTGAAGCGTTCGTTTACAGTAGCAGTTTTTATTTTTAGGTTTCACTTTATTCTCTCCTATATAGATAGATGATTTTGGAACTCTAAATACGACACGGTTTATAGTAGCTCTTTGAAACATGACAAAATAAGGAGTACTCAGTATTGTCTCTATGGTTTGTTTCCTCTTCAAGTAGCCCTAGGCACAGACTGTGGAAAAGCACTTTCATTGAGAGGGATTGCCAAGCTTCCAAGAAATAAGGAGTTTCCGAAATACAGCAAATATTTTTTCACCCAATCTGGATGATACATGGTGGTAATGACAAGTACACAAATCCCACTTGGCTCACCAAATTATATTCTTCTAGGTTGATGCGTTCGTTTACAGTAGCAGTATTTATTTTACGGTTTCACTCTGTTCTCTCCTATATAGATAGATGAATTTGGATCTCTAAATCCAACATGGTTTGTAGTAGCTGTTTGAAACTTGACAAAATAAAGGAGTTCTCAGTTTTGTCTCTATGGTTTGTTTCCTCTTCAAGTAGCCCTAGGCACAGACTGTGGAAAAGCACTTTTATTGAAAGGGGTTGCCAAACTTCAAAGAAATAATGAGTTTCCGAAATACCAGCAAATATGATGTCACCCAATCTTGATGATACTTGGTGGTAATGATCGGTACACAAATCCCACTTGACTCCCCAAATTTTGTTCTTCTAGTTTGAAGCGTTCATTTACAGTAGCAGTTTATATTTTTAGGTTTCCCTCTATTCTCTCCTATATAGTTAGAATAATTTGGAACTCTAAATCCAACATGGTTTGGAGTAGCCTTTGAAACTTGACAAAATAAAGCAGTTCTCAGTTTTCTCTCTATGATATGTTTCCTTTTCAAGTAGCCCTAAGCAGAGACTGTGGAAAAGCACTTTCATTGAAAGGGGTTACCAGGTTTCCAAGAAATTACGAGTTTCCGAAATACCAGCAAATATTTTTTCACCCAATCCTGATGATATGTGCTGGTAATGACAAGTACACAAATCCCATTTGGCTCACCAAATTTTGTTCTTCTAGGTTGAAGCGTTCGTCTACATTAGCACTTTTTATATTTAGGAGTCCGTCTGTTCTCTCCTATATAGACAGATTAATTTGGAACTCTAAATCCAACATGGTTTGTAGTAGCTCTTTGAATGTTGAAAAAATAAAGGAGTTCTCTGTTTTGTCTCTATGGTTTCTTTCCTCTTCAAGTAGCCCTAAGCAGAGACTGTGGAAAAGCACTTTCATTGAAAGGGTTTGCCAAGCTTCCAAGAAATTACAAGTTTCCGAAATACCAGCAAATATTTTTTCACCCAAACTTGATGATACGTGGTGGTAATAACAAGTACACAAATCCCAATTGGCTCACCAAATTTTGTTCTTCTAGGTTGAAGCGTTCGTTTACAGTAGCAGTTTTTATTTTTAGGTTTCACTTTATTCTCTCCTATATAGATAGATGATTTTCGAACTCAAAATCCAACATGGTTTGTAGTAGCCCTTTGAAACTTGAAAAAATAAAGGAGTTCTCAGTTTTGTCTCTATGGTTTGTTTCCCCTTCAAGTAGCCCTAGGCACAGACTGTGGAAAAGCACTTTCATTGAGAGGGATTGCCAAGCTTCTAAGAAATAACGAGTTTCCGAAATACCAGCAAGTACTTTTTCACTCAAACTTGATGATACTTGGTGGTAATGATCAGTACAAAAATCCCACTTGGCTCACCAAATTTTCCTCTTCTAGGTTGAAGCATTCGTCTTCCGTAGCAGTTTTTATATTTAGGTTTCCCTCTGTTCTCTCCTATATAGATAGATGAATTTGGAACTCCAAATCCAACATGGTTTTTAGTAGCTCTTTGAAACTTGACAAAACAAAGGAGTTCTCACTTTTGTCTCTATGGTTTGTTTCATCTTCAAGTAGCCCTAGGCACAGACTGTGGAAAAGCACTTTAATTGAGAGGGATTGCCAAGCTTCTAAGAAATAAATAGTTTCCGAAATACCAGCAAATATTTTTTCACCCAATGTTGATGTTACTTGGTGGCAATGATCAGAACACAAATCCCACTTGGCTCATCAAATTTTCTTCTTCCATGTTGAAGCGTTCATCTACAGTAGCAGTTTTTATATTCAGGTTTCCCTATGTTGTCTCCTATATAGATAGATGAATTTGGAACTCTAAATCCAACATGGTTTGTAGTAGCTCTTTGAAAATTGACAAAAAAAATAGTTCTCAGTTTTGTCTCTATGGTTTGTTTCCTCTTCAAGTAGCCCTATGCAGAGACTGTGGAAAAGCACTTTCATTGAAAGGGGTTGCCAAGCTTCCAAGTAATTACGATTTTCCGAAATACCAGCAAATATTTTTTCACCCAATCTTGATGATACGTGGTGGTAATGAGAAGTACACAAATCCCACTTGGCTCACCAAATTTTGTTCTTCTAGGTTGAAGCGTTTGTTTACAGTAGCAGTTCTTATTTTTAGGTGTCACTCTGTTCTATCCTATATAGATAGATGAATTTGGAACTCTAAATCCAACATGGTTTGTAGTAGCTCTTTCAAACTTGACAAAAAAAAAAGTAGTTCTCAGTTTTGTCTCTATGGTTTGTTTCCTCTTCATGTAGCCCTAAGCAAAGAATGTGGAAAAGCATTTTCATTGAGAGGGGTTGCCAAGCTTCTAAGAAATAACGAGTTTCCGAAATACCAGCAAATACTTTTTCACCCAATCTTGATGATACGTGGTGATAATCACAAGTACACAAATCCCACTTGGCTCACCAAATTTTTTTCGTCTAGGTTGAAGCGTTCGTTCACAGTAGCAGTTTTTATTTTTAGGTTTCACTTTGTTCTCAAACATATAGATAGATGAATTTGGAACTCTAAATCCAACATGGTTTGAAGTAGCCATTTGAAACTTGATAAAATAAAGGAGTTCTCTGTTTTGTCTCTATGGTTTGTTTCCTCTTCAAGTCGCCCTAGGCACAGACTGTGGAAAAGCACCTTCATTGAGAGGGATTGCCAAGCTTCTAAGAAATAACGAGTTTCCAAAATACATGCAGTATTTTTTCACCCAATCTTGATGATACGTGGTGGTAATGACAAGTACACAAATCCCACTTAGCTCACCAAATTTTGTTCTTCTAGGTTGAAGCGTTCGTTTCCAGTAGCAGTTTTAATTTTTAGGTTTCACTCTGTTCTCAAATATATAGAAAGATGAATTTGGAACTCAAAATCCAACATGGTTTGTAGTAGCTCTTTGAAACTTGACAAAATAAAGGAGTTCTCAGTTTTTTCTCTATGGTTTGTTTTCTCTTCAAGTAGCCCTAAGCTGAGACTGTGGAAAAGCACTTTCATTGAAAGAAGTTGCCAAGCATCCAAGAAATTAACAGTTTCCGAAATACCAGCAAATATTTCTTACCCCATCTTGATGATATGTAGTGGTAAAGACAAGTACACAATCCCACTTGGCTCACCAAATTTTGTTCTTCTAAGTTGAAGCGTTCGTTTACAGTTGCAGTTTTTATTTTTAGGTTTCACTCTGTTCTCAAATATATAGAAAGATGAATTTGGAAATCTAAATCCAACATGGCTTGTAGTAGCTCTTTGAAACTTGACAAAATAAGGAGTTCTCAGGTTTGTCTCTATGGTTTGTTTCCTCTTCAAGTAGCCCTAGGCACAGAATGTGTAAAAGCACTTTCATTGAGAGGGGTTGCCAAGCTTCTTAGAAATAACGAGTTTCCGAAATACCAGCAAATATTTTTTCACCCAATCTTGATGATACTTAGTCTTAATGATCAATACACAAATCCCACTTGGATCACCAAATTTTGTTCTTCTAGGTTGAAGCGTTCGTCTACAATAGCAGTTTTATATTTAGGTTTCCCTCTGTGCTCTCCTATATAGGTAGATGACTTTGGAACTCTAAATCCAACATGGTTTGTAGTAGCTCTTTGAAACTGGACAAAATAAAGGAGTTCTCAGTTTTGTCTCTATCGTTTGTTTCCTCTTCAAGTAGCCCTAGGCATATACTGTGGAAAAGCACTTTCATTGAAAGGGGTTGCCAAGCTTCCAAGAAATTACGAGTTTCCAAAATACCAGCAAATAATTTTTCACCCAATTTGATGATACGTGGTGATAATGACAAGTACACAAATCCCACTTGGATCACCAAATTTTGTTCTTCTAGGTTGAAGCATTCGTCTACAGTAGCAGTTTTTATGTTTAGGTTGCCCTCCGTTCTCTCCTATATAGATAGATTAATGTGGAACTCTAAATCCAATATGGTTTGTAATAGCCCTTTGAAACTTGACAAAATAAAGGAGTTCTAGTTTTGCCTCTATGGTTTGTTTCATCTTCATGTAGCCCTAGGCACAGACTGTGGAAAAGCACTTTCATTGAGAGGGATTGCCAAGCTTCTAATAAATAACGAGTTTCCGAAATACCAGCAAATACTTTTTCACCCAATCTTGATGATACTTGGTGGTAATGATCAGTACAAAAATGGCACTTGGCTGACCAAATTTTCTTCTTCTAGGTTGAACCGTACGTCTACAGTAGCAGTTTTTATATTTAGGTGTCCTTCTGACTGTCCTGTATAGATAGATGAATTTGGAACTCTAAATCCAACATGGTTTGTAGTAGCTCTTTCAAACTTGACAAAAAAAAAAGTAGTTCTCAGTTTTGTCTCTATGGTTTGCTTACTCTTCAAGTAACCCTAGGCAGAGACTGTGGAAATGCACTTTCATTGAAAGGGGTTGCCAAGCTTCCAAGAAATTACGATTTTCCGAAATACCAGCAAATATTTTTTCACCCAATCTTGATGATACGTGGTGATAATGACAAGTACACAAATCCCACTTGGCTCACCAAATTTTGTTCTTCTAGGTTGAAGCGTTCGTTTACAGTAGCAGTTTTTATTTTTAGGTGTCACTCTGTTCTATCCTATATAGATAGATGGATTTGGAACTCTAAATCCAACATGGTTTGTAGTAGCTCTTTGAAACCTGACAAAATAAAGGAGTTCTTGTTTTTTCTCTATGGTTTGTTTCCTCATCAAGTAGCCCTAAGCAGAGACTGTGGAGAAGCACTTTCATTGAAAGGGGGTGCCAAGCTTCCAAAAAATTACGAGTTTCCAAAATTCCAGCAAATATTTTTTCACCCTATCTTGATGATACGTGGTGGTAATGACAAGTACACAAATACCACTTGGCTCACCAAATTTTGTTCATCTAGGTGGACGTGTTCGTTTACAGTAGCAGTTTTTATTTTTAGGTGTCACTCTGTTCTATCCTATATAGATAGATGAATTTCGAACTCTAAATCCAACATGGTTTGTAGTAGCCCTTTGAAACTTGACAAAATAAAGGAGTTCTCAGTTTTGTCTCTATGGTTTGTTTCCTCTTCAATTAGCCCTAGTCACAGACTGTGGAAAATCACTTTAATTGAGAGGGACTGCCAAGCTTCTGAGAAATAACGAGTTTCCGAAATACCAGCAAATACTTTTTCACCCAATCTTGATGATACTGGGTGGTAATGATGAGGACAAAAATCCCACTTGGCTCACCAAATTTTCCTCTTCTAGGTTGAAGCATTCGTCTACAGTAGCAGTTTTTATATTTAGGTTTCCCTCTGTTCTCTCCTATATAGATAGATGAATTTGGAACTCCAAATGCAACATGGTTTTTAGTAGCTCTTTGAAACTTGACAAAACAAAGGAGTTCTCAGTTTTGTCTCTATGGTTTGTTTCCTCTTCAAGTAGCCCTAGGCACAGACTGTGGAAAAGCACTTTCATTGAGAGGGATTGCCAAGCTTCTAAGAAATAACGAGTTTCCGAAATACCATCAAATACTTTTTCACCCAATCTTGATGATACGTGGTGATAATGACAAGTACACAAATCCCACTTGGCTCACCAAATTTTTTTCGTCTAGGTTGAAGCGTTCGTTAACAGTAGCAGTTTTTATTTTTAGGTTTCACTCTGTTCTCAAATATATAGATAGATGAATTTCGAACTCTAAATCCAACATGGTTTGTAGTAGCCCTTTGAAACTTGACAAAATAAAGGAGTTCTCAGTTTTGTCTCTATGTTTTGTTTCCTCTTCAAGTAGCCCTAGGCACAGACTGTGGAAAAGCACTTTCATTGAGAGGGACTGCCAAGCTTCTGAGAAATAACAAGTTTCCGAAATACCAGCAAATGCTTTTTCACCCAGTCTTGAAGATACTTGGTGGTAATGATCAGTACAAAAATCCCACTTGGCTCACCAAATTTTCCACTTCTAGGTTGAAGCATTCTTCTACAGTAGCAGTTTTTATATTTAGGTTTCCCTCTGTTCTCTCCTATATAGATAGATGAATTTGGAACTCCAAATACAACATGGTTTTTAGTAGCTCTTTGAAAATTGACAAAATAAAGGAGTTCTCAGTTTTGTCTCTATGGTTTGTTTCCTCTTCAAGTAGCCCTAGGCACAGACTTTGGAAAAGCAATTTAATTGAGAGGGGTTGCCAAGCTTTAAGAAATAATGAGTTTCCGAAATGCCAGCAAATATTTTTTCACCCTTCTTGATGATACGTGGTGGTAATGATCAGTACACAAATCTCACTTGGCTCACCAAATTGTGTTCTTCTAGGTTGAAGCGTTCATCTACAGTAGCAGTTTTTATATTTAGGTTTCCCTCTGTTGTCTCCTATATAGATAGATGAATTTGGAACTCTAAGTCAAACATGGTTTGTAGTAGCTCTTTGAAACTTGACAAAATAAAGGAGTTCTCAGTTTTTTCTCTATGGTTTGTTTCCTCTTCATGTAGCCCTAAGCAAAGAATGTGGAAAAGCACTTTCATTGATAGGGGTTGCCAAGCTTCTAAGAAAAAACGAGTTTCCGAAATACCAGCAAATACTTTTTCACCCAATCTTGATGATACGTGGTGATAATGACAAGTACACAAATCCCACTTGGCTCACCAAATTTTTTTCGTCTAGGTTGAAGCGTTCGTTCACAGTAGCAGTTTTTATTTTTAGGTTTCACTCTCTTCTCAAATATATAGATAGATGAATTTCGAACTCTAAATCCAACATGGTTTGTAGTAGCCCTTTGAAACTTGACAAAATAAAGGAGTTCTCAGTTTTGTCTCTATGGTTTGTTTCCTCTTCAATTAGCCCTAGTCACAGACTGTGGAAAATCACTTTAATTGAGAGGGACTGCCAAGCTTCTGAGAAATAACGAGTTTCCGAAATACCAGCAAATACTTTTTCACCCAATCTTGATGATACTGGGTGGTAATGATCAGGACAAAAATCCCACTTGGCTCACCAAATTTTCCTCTTCTAGGTTGAAGCATTCGTCTACAGTAGCAGTTTTTATATTTAGGTTTCCCTCTGTTCTCTCCTATATAGATAGATGAATTTGGAACTCCAAATGCAACATGGTTTTTAGTAGCTCTTTGAAACTTGACAAAACAAAGGAGTTCTCAGTTTTGTCTCTATGGTTTGTTTCCTCTTCAAGTAGCCCTAGGCACAGACTGTGGAAAAGCACTTTCATTGAGAGGGATTGCCAAGCTTCTAAGAAATAACGAGTTTCCGAAATACCATCAAATACTTTTTCACCCAATCTTGATGATACGTGGTGATAATGACAAGTACACAAATCCCACTTGGCTCACCAAATTTTTTTCGTCTAGGTTGAAGCGTTCGTTAACAGTAGCAGTTTTTATTTTTAGGTTTCACTCTGTTCTCAAATATATAGATAGATGAATTTCGAACTCTAAATCCAACATGGTTTGTAGTAGCCCTTTGAAACTTGACAAAATAAAGGAGTTCTCAGTTTTGTCTCTATGTTTTGTTTCCTCTTCAAGTAGCCCTAGGCACAGACTGTGGAAAAGCACTTTCATTGAGAGGGACTGCCAAGCTTCTGAGAAATAACAAGTTTCCGAAATACCAGCAAATGCTTTTTCACCCAGTCTTGAAGATACTTGGTGGTAATGATCAGTACAAAAATCCCACTTGGCTCACCAAATTTTCCACTTCTAGGTTGAAGCATTCTTCTACAGTAGCAGTTTTTATATTTAGGTTTCCCTCTGTTCTCTCCTATATAGATAGATGAATTTGGAACTCCAAATACAACATGGTTTTTAGTAGCTCTTTGAAAATTGACAAAATAAAGGAGTTCTCAGTTTTGTCTCTATGGTTTGTTTCCCCTTCAAGTAGCCCTAGGCACAGACTGTGGAAAAGCACTTTCATTGAGAGGGATTGCCAAGCTTCTAAGAAATAACGAGTTTCAAAAATACCAGCAAATACTTTTCCACCCAATCTTGATGATACGTGGTGATAATGACAAGTACACAAATCCCACTTGGCTCACCAAATTTTGTTCGTCTAGGTTAAAGCGTTCGTTTACAGTAGCAGTTTTTATTTTTAGGTTTCACTCTGTACTCAAATATATAGATAGATGAATTTGGAACTCTAAATCCAACATGGTTTGTAGTAGCCCTTTGAAACTTGACAAAATAAAGGAGTTCTCAGTTTTGTCTCTATGGTTTGTTTCCTGTTCAAGTAGCCCTAGTCACAGACTGTGGAAAATCACTTTAATTGAGAGGGACTGCCAAGCTTCTGAGAAATAACGAGTTTCCGAAATACCAGCAAATACTTTTTCACCCAATCTTGATGATACTTGGTGGTAATGATCAGGACAAAAATCCCACTTGGCTCACCAAGTTTTCCTCTTCTAGGTTGAAGCATTCGTCTACAGTAGCAGTTTTTATATTTAGGTTTCCCTCTGTTCTCTCCTATATAGATAGATGAATTTGGAACTCCAAATACAACATGGTTTTTAGTAGCTCTTTGAAACTTGACAAAATAAAGGAGTTCTCAGTTTTGTCTCTATGGTTTGTTTCCTCTTCAAGTAGCCCTAGGCACAGACTGTGGAAAAGCACTTTCATTGAGAGGGATTGCCAAGCTTCTAAGAAATAACGAGTTTCCGAAATACCATCAAATACTTTTTCACCCAATCTTGATGATACGTGGTGATAATGACAAGTAAACAAATCCCACTTGGCTCACCAAATTTTTTTCGTCTAGGTTGAAGCGTTCGTTCACAGTAGCAGTTTTTATTTTTAGGTTTCACTCTGTTCTCAAATATATAGATAGATGAATTTCGAACTCTAAATCCAACATGGATTGTAGTAGCCCTTTGAAACTTGACAAAATAAAGGAGTTCTCAGTTTTGTCTCTATGCTTTGTTTCCTCTTCAAGTAGCCCTAGGCACAGACTGTGGAAAAGCACTTTCATTGAGAGGGTCTGCCAAGCTTCTGAGAAATAACAAGTTTCCGAAATACCAGCAAATGCTTTTTCACCCAGTCTTGATGATACTTGGTTGTAATGATCAGTACAAAAATCCCACTTGGCCCACCAAATTTTCCACTTCTAGGTTGAAGCATTCTTCTACAGTAGCAGTTTTTATATTTAGGTTTCCCTCTGTTCTCTCCTATATAGATAGATGAATTTGGAACTCCAAATACAACATGGTTTTTAGTAGCTCTTTGAAACTTGACAAAATAAAGGTTTCTCAGTGTTGTGTCTATGGTTTGTTTCCTCTTCAAGTAGCCCTAGGCACAGACTGTGGAAAAGCACTTTCATTGAGAGGGATTGCCAAGCTTCTAAGAAATAACGAGTTTCCGAAATACCAGCAAATACTTTTCCACCCAATCTTGATGATACGTGGTGATAATGACAAGTACACAAATCCCACTTGGCTCACCAAATTTTGTTCGTCTAGGTTAAAGCGTTCGTTTACAGTAGCAGTTTTTATTTTTAGGTTTCACTCTGTACTCAAATATATAGATAGATGAATTTGGAACTTTAAATCCAACATAGTTTGTAGTAGCTTTTTGAAACTTGACAAAATAAAGGAGTTCTCAGTTTTTTCTCTATGGTTTGTTTCCTCTTCAAGTAGCCCTAAGCTGAGACTGTGGAAAAGCACTTTCATTGAAAGAAGTTGCCAAGCATCCAAGAAATTAACAGTTTCCGAAATACCAGCAAATATTTCTTACCCCATCTTGATGATATGTAGTGGTAAAGACAAGTACACAATCCCACTTGGCTCACCAAATTTTGTTCTTCTAAGTTGAAGCGTTCGTTTACAGTTGCAGTTTTTATTTTTAGGTTTCACTCTGTTCTCAAATATATAGAAAGATGAATTTGGAAATCTAAATCCAACATGGCTTGTAGTAGCTCTTTGAAACTTGACAAAATAAGGAGTTCTCAGGTTTGTCTCTATGGTTTGTTTCCTCTTCAAGTAGCCCTAGGCACAGAATGTGTAAAAGCACTTTCATTGAGAGGGGTTGCCAAGCTTCTTAGAAATAACGAGTTTCCGAAATACCAGCAAATATTTTTTCACCCAATCTTGATGATACTTAGTCTTAATGATCAATACACAAATCCCACTTGGATCACCAAATTTTGTTCTTCTAGGTTGAAGCGTTCGTCTACAATAGCAGTTTTATATTTAGGTTTCCCTCTGTGCTCTCCTATATAGGTAGATGACTTTGGAACTCTAAATCCAACATGGTTTGTAGTAGCTCTTTGAAACTGGACAAAATAAAGGAGTTCTCAGTTTTGACTCTATCGTTTGTTTCCTCTTCAAGTAGCCCTAGGCATATACTGTGGAAAAGCACTTTCATTGAAAGGGGTTGCCAAGCTTCCAAGAAATTACGAGTTTCCAAAATACCAGCAAATAATTTTTCACCCAATTTGATGATACGTGGTGATAATGACAAGTACACAAATCCCACTTGGATCACCAAATTTTGTTCTTCTAGGTTGAAGCATTCGTCTACAGTAGCAGTTTTTATGTTTAGGTTGCCCTCTGTTCTCTCCTATATAGATAGATTAATGTGGAACTCTAAATCCAATATGGTTTGTAGTAGCCCTTTGAAACTTGACAAAATAAAGGAGTTCTAGTTTTGCCTCTATGGTTTGTTTCATCTTCATGTAGCCCTAGGCACAGACTGTGGAAAAGCACTTTCATTGAGAGGGATTGCCAAGCTTCTAATAAATAAAGAGTTTCCGAAATACCAGCAAATACTTTTTCACCCAATCTTGATGATACTTGGTGGTAATGATCAGTACAAAAATGGCACTTGGCTGACCAAATTTTCTTCTTCTAGGTTGAACCGTACGTCTACAGTAGCAGTTTTTATATTTAGGTGTCCTTCTGACTGTCCTGTATAGATAGATGAATTTGGAACTCTAAATCCAACATGGTTTGTAGTAGCTCTTTCAAACTTGACAAAAAAAAAAGTAGTTCTCAGTTTTGTCTCTATGGTTTGCTTACTCTTCAAGTAACCCTAGGCAGAGACTGTGGAAATGCACTTTCATTGAAAGGGGTTGCCAAGCTTCCAAGAAATTACGATTTTCCGAAATACCAGCAAATATTTTTTCACCCAATCTTGATGATACGTGGTGATAATGACAAGTACACAAATCCCACTTGGCTCACCAAATTTTGTTCTTCTAGGTTGAAGCGTTCGTTTACAGTAGCAGTTTTTATTTTTAGGTGTCACTCTGTTCTATCCTATATAGATAGATGGATTTGGAACTCTAAATCCAACATGGTTTGTAGTAGCTCTTTGAAACCTGACAAAATAAAGGAGTTCTTGTTTTTTCTCTATGGTTTGTTTCCTCATCAAGTAGCCCTAAGCAGAGACTGTGGAGAAGCACTTTCATTGAAAGGGGGTGCCAAGCTTCCAAAAAATTACGAGTTTCCAAAATTCCAGCAAATATTTTTTCACCCTATCTTGATGATACGTGGTGGTAATGACAAGTACACAAATACCACTTGGCTCACCAAATTTTGTTCATCTAGGTGGACGTGTTCGTTTACAGTAGCAGTTTTTATTTTTAGGTGTCACTCTGTTCTATCCTATATAGATAGATGAATTTCGAACTCTAAATCCAACAGGGTTTGTAGTAGCCCTTTGAAACTTGACAAAATAAAGGAGTTCTCAGTTTTGTCTCTATGGTTTGTTTCCTCTTCAATTAGCCCTAGTCACAGACTGTGGAAAATCACTTTAATTGAGAGGGACTGCCAAGCTTCTGAGAAATAACGAGTTTCCGAAATACCAGCAAATACTTTTTCACCCAATCTTGATGATACTGGGTGGTAATGATCAGGACAAAAATCCCACTTGGCTCACCAAATTTTCCTCTTCTAGGTTGAAGCATTCGTCTACAGTAGCAGTTTTTATATTTAGGTTTCCCTCTGTTCTCTCCTATATAGATAGATGAATTTGGAACTCCAAATGCAACATGGTTTTTAGTAGCTCTTTGAAACTTGACAAAACAAAGGAGTTCTCAGTTTTGTCTCTATGGTTTGTTTCCTCTTCAAGTAGCCCTAGGCACAGACTGTGGAAAAGCACTTTCATTGAGAGGGATTGCCAAGCTTCTAAGAAATAACGAGTTTCCGAAATACCATCAAATACTTTTTCACCCAATCTTGATGATACGTGGTGATAATGACAAGTACACAAATCCCACTTGGCTCACCAAATTTTTTTCGTCTAGGTTGAAGCGTTCGTTAACAGTAGCAGTTTTTATTTTTAGGTTTCACTCTGTTCTCAAATATATAGATAGATGAATTTCGAACTCTAAATCCAACATGGTTTGTAGTAGCCCTTTGAAACTTGACAAAATAAAGGAGTTCTCAGTTTTGTCTCTATGTTTTGTTTCCTCTTCAAGTAGCCCTAGGCACAGACTGTGGAAAAGCACTTTCATTGAGAGGGACTGCCAAGCTTCTGAGAAATAACAAGTTTCCGAAATACCAGCAAATGCTTTTTCACCCAGTCTTGAAGATACTTGGTGGTAATGATCAGTACAAAAATCCCACTTGGCTCACCAAATTTTCCACTTCTAGGTTGAAGCATTCTTCTACAGTAGCAGTTTTTATATTTAGGTTTCCCTCTGTTCTCTCCTATATAGATAGATGAATTTGGAACTCCAAATACAACATGGTTTTTAGTAGCTCTTTGAAACTTGACAAAATAAAGGAGTTCTCAGTTTTGTCTCTATGGTTTGTTTCCTCTTCAAGTAGCCCTAGGCACAGACTGTGGAAAAGCACTTTCATTGAGAGGGATTGCCAAGCTTCTAAGAAATAACGAGTTTCCGAAATACCATCAAATACTTTTTCACCCAATCTTGATGATACGTGGTGATAATGACAAGTAAACAAATCCCACTTGGCTCACCAAATTTTTTTCGTCTAGGTTGAAGCGTTCGTTCACAGTAGCAGTTTTTATTTTTAGGTTTCACTCTGTTCTCAAATATATAGATAGATGAATTTCGAACTCTAAATCCAACATGGATTGTAGTAGCCCTTTGAAACTTGACAAAATAAAGGAGTTCTCAGTTTTGTCTCTATGCTTTGTTTCCTCTTCAAGTAGCCCTAGGCACAGACTGTGGAAAAGCACTTTCATTGAGAGGGTCTGCCAAGCTTCTGAGAAATAACAAGTTTCCGAAATACCAGCAAATGCTTTTTCACCCAGTCTTGATGATACTTGGTTGTAATGATCAGTACAAAAATCCCACTTGGCCCACCAAATTTTCCACTTCTAGGTTGAAGCATTCTTCTACAGTAGCAGTTTTTATATTTAGGTTTCCCTCTGTTCTCTCCTATATAGATAGATGAATTTGGAACTCCAAATACAACATGGTTTTTAGTAGCTCTTTGAAACTTGACAAAATAAAGGTTTCTCAGTGTTGTGTCTATGGTTTGTTTCCTCTTCAAGTAGCCCTAGGCACAGACTGTGGAAAAGCACTTTCATTGAGAGGGATTGCCAAGCTTCTAAGAAATAACGAGTTTCCGAAATACCAGCAAATACTTTTCCACCCAATCTTGATGATACGTGGTGATAATGACAAGTACACAAATCCCACTTGGCTCACCAAATTTTGTTCGTCTAGGTTAAAGCGTTCGTTTACAGTAGCAGTTTTTATTTTTAGGTTTCACTCTGTACTCAAATATATAGATAGATGAATTTGGAACTTTAAATCCAACATAGTTTGTAGTAGCTTTTTGAAACTTGACAAAATAAAGGAGTTCTCAGTTTTTTCTCTATGGTTTGTTTCCTCTTCAAGTAGCCCTAAGCTGAGACTGTGGAAAAGCACTTTCATTGAAAGAAGTTGCCAAGCATCCAAGAAATTAACAGTTTCCGAAATACCAGCAAATATTTCTTACCCCATCTTGATGATATGTAGTGGTAAAGACAAGTACACAATCCCACTTGGCTCACAAATTTTGTTCTTCTAAGTTGAAGCGTTCGTTTACAGTTGCAGTTTTTATTTTTAGGTTTCACTCTGTTCTCAAATATATAGAAAGATGAATTTGGAAATCTAAATCCAACATGGCTTGTAGTAGCTCTTTGAAACTTGACAAAATAAGGAGTTCTCAGGTTTGTCTCTATGGTTTGTTTCCTCTTCAAGTAGCCCTAGGCACAGAATGTGTAAAAGCACTTTCATTGAGAGGGGTTGCCAAGCTTCTTAGAAATAACGAGTTTCCGAAATACCAGCAAATATTTTTTCACCCAATCTTGATGATACTTAGTCTTAATGATCAATACACAAATCCCACTTGGATCACCAAATTTTGTTCTTCTAGGTTGAAGCGTTCGTCTACAATAGCAGTTTTATATTTAGGTTTCCCTCTGTGCTCTCCTATATAGGTAGATGACTTTGGAACTCTAAATCCAACATGGTTTGTAGTAGCTCTTTGAAACTGGACAAAATAAAGGAGTTCTCAGTTTTGACTCTATCGTTTGTTTCCTCTTCAAGTAGCCCTAGGCATATACTGTGGAAAAGCACTTTCATTGAAAGGGGTTGCCAAGCTTCCAAGAAATTACGAGTTTCCAAAATACCAGCAAATAATTTTTCACCCAATTTGATGATACGTGGTGATAATGACAAGTACACAAATCCCACTTGGATCACCAAATTTTGTTCTTCTAGGTTGAAGCATTCGTCTACAGTAGCAGTTTTTATGTTTAGGTTGCCCTCTGTTCTCTCCTATATAGATAGATTAATGTGGAACTCTAAATCCAACATGGTTTGTAGTAGCTCTTTCAAACTTGACAAAAAAAAAAGTAGTTCTCAGTTTTGTCTCTATGGTTTGCTTACTCTTCAAGTAACCCTAGGCAGAGACTGTGGAAATGCACTTTCATTGAAAGGGGTTGCCAAGCTTCCAAGAAATTACGATTTTCCGAAATACCAGCAAATATTTTTTCACCCAATCTTGATGATACGTGGTGATAATGACAAGTACACAAATCCCACTTGGCTCACCAAATTTTGTTCTTCTAGGTTGAAGCGTTCGTTTACAGTAGCAGTTTTTATTTTTAGGTGTCACTCTGTTCTATCCTATATAGATAGATGGATTTGGAACTCTAAATCCAACATGGTTTGTAGTAGCTCTTTGAAACCTGACAAAATAAAGGAGTTCTTGTTTTTTCTCTATGGTTTGTTTCCTCATCAAGTAGCCCTAAGCAGAGACTGTGGAGAAGCACTTTCATTGAAAGGGGGTGCCAAGCTTCCAAAAAATTACGAGTTTCCAAAATTCCAGCAAATATTTTTTCACCCTATCTTGATGATACGTGGTGGTAATGACAAGTACACAAATACCACTTGGCTCACCAAATTTTGTTCATCTAGGTGGACGTGTTCGTTTACAGTAGCAGTTTTTATTTTTAGGTGTCACTCTGTTCTATCCTATATAGATAGATGAATTTCGAACTCTAAATCCAACAGGGTTTGTAGTAGCCCTTTGAAACTTGACAAAATAAAGGAGTTCTCAGTTTTGTCTCTATGGTTTGTTTCCTCTTCAATTAGCCCTAGTCACAGACTGTGGAAAATCACTTTAATTGAGAGGGACTGCCAAGCTTCTGAGAAATAACGAGTTTCCGAAATACCAGCAAATACTTTTTCACCCAATCTTGATGATACTGGGTGGTAATGATCAGGACAAAAATCCCACTTGGCTCACCAAATTTTCCTCTTCTAGGTTGAAGCATTCGTCTACAGTAGCAGTTTTTATATTTAGGTTTCCCTCTGTTCTCTCCTATATAGATAGATGAATTTGGAACTCCAAATGCAACATGGTTTTTAGTAGCTCTTTGAAACTTGACAAAACAAAGGAGTTCTCAGTTTTGTCTCTATGGTTTGTTTCCTCTTCAAGTAGCCCTAGGCACAGACTGTGGAAAAGCACTTTCATTGAGAGGGATTGCCAAGCTTCTAAGAAATAACGAGTTTCCGAAATACCATCAAATACTTTTTCACCCAATCTTGATGATACGTGGTGATAATGACAAGTACACAAATCCCACTTGGCTCACCAAATTTTTTTCGTCTAGGTTGAAGCGTTCGTTAACAGTAGCAGTTTTTATTTTTAGGTTTCACTCTGTTCTCAAATATATAGATAGATGAATTTCGAACTCTAAATCCAACATGGTTTGTAGTAGCCCTTTGAAACTTGACAAAATAAAGGAGTTCTCAGTTTTGTCTCTATGTTTTGTTTCCTCTTCAAGTAGCCCTAGGCACAGACTGTGGAAAAGCACTTTCATTGAGAGGGACTGCCAAGCTTCTGAGAAATAACAAGTTTCCGAAATACCAGCAAATGCTTTTTCACCCAGTCTTGAAGATACTTGGTGGTAATGATCAGTACAAAAATCCCACTTGGCTCACCAAATTTTCCACTTCTAGGTTGAAGCATTCTTCTACAGTAGCAGTTTTTATATTTAGGTTTCCCTCTGTTCTCTCCTATATAGATAGATGAATTTGGAACTCCAAATACAACATGGTTTTTAGTAGCTCTTTGAAACTTGACAAAATAAAGGAGTTCTCAGTTTTGTCTCTATGGTTTGTTTCCTCTTCAAGTAGCCCTAGGCACAGACTGTGGAAAAGCACTTTCATTGAGAGGGATTGCCAAGCTTCTAAGAAATAACGAGTTTCCGAAATACCATCAAATACTTTTTCACCCAATCTTGATGATACGTGGTGATAATGACAAGTAAACAAATCCCACTTGGCTCACCAAATTTTTTTCGTCTAGGTTGAAGCGTTCGTTCACAGTAGCAGTTTTTATTTTTAGGTTTCACTCTGTTCTCAAATATATAGATAGATGAATTTCGAACTCTAAATCCAACATGGATTGTAGTAGCCCTTTGAAACTTGACAAAATAAAGGAGTTCTCAGTTTTGTCTCTATGCTTTGTTTCCTCTTCAAGTAGCCCTAGGCACAGACTGTGGAAAAGCACTTTCATTGAGAGGGTCTGCCAAGCTTCTGAGAAATAACAAGTTTCCGAAATACCAGCAAATGCTTTTTCACCCAGTCTTGATGATACTTGGTTGTAATGATCAGTACAAAAATCCCACTTGGCCCACCAAATTTTCCACTTCTAGGTTGAAGCATTCTTCTACAGTAGCAGTTTTTATATTTAGGTTTCCCTCTGTTCTCTCCTATATAGATAGATGAATTTGGAACTCCAAATACAACATGGTTTTTAGTAGCTCTTTGAAACTTGACAAAATAAAGGTTTCTCAGTGTTGTGTCTATGGTTTGTTTCCTCTTCAAGTAGCCCTAGGCACAGACTGTGGAAAAGCACTTTCATTGAGAGGGATTGCCAAGCTTCTAAGAAATAACGAGTTTCCGAAATACCAGCAAATACTTTTCCACCCAATCTTGATGATACGTGGTGATAATGACAAGTACACAAATCCCACTTGGCTCACCAAATTTTGTTCGTCTAGGTTAAAGCGTTCGTTTACAGTAGCAGTTTTTATTTTTAGGTTTCACTCTGTACTCAAATATATAGATAGATGAATTTGGAACTTTAAATCCAACATAGTTTGTAGTAGCTTTTTGAAACTTGACAAAATAAAGGAGTTCTCAGTTTTTTCTCTATGGTTTGTTTCCTCTTCAAGTAGCCCTAAGCTGAGACTGTGGAAAAGCACTTTCATTGAAAGAAGTTGCCAAGCATCCAAGAAATTAACAGTTTCCGAAATACCAGCAAATATTTCTTACCCCATCTTGATGATATGTAGTGGTAAAGACAAGTACACAATCCCACTTGGCTCACCAAATTTTGTTCTTCTAAGTTGAAGCGTTCGTTTACAGTTGCAGTTTTTATTTTTAGGTTTCACTCTGTTCTCAAATATATAGAAAGATGAATTTGGAAATCTAAATCCAACATGGCTTGTAGTAGCTCTTTGAAACTTGACAAAATAAGGAGTTCTCAGGTTTGTCTCTATGGTTTGTTTCCTCTTCAAGTAGCCCTAGGCACAGAATGTGTAAAAGCACTTTCATTGAGAGGGGTTGCCAAGCTTCTTAGAAATAACGAGTTTCCGAAATACCAGCAAACATTTTTTCACCCAATCTTGATGATACTTAGTCTTAATGATCAATACACAAATCCCACTTGGATCACCAAATTTTGTTCTTCTAGGTTGAAGCGTTCGTCTACAATAGCAGTTTTATATTTAGGTTTCCCTCTGTGCTCTCCTATATAGGTAGATGACTTTGGAACTCTAAATCCAACATGGTTTGTAGTAGCTCTTTGAAACTGGACAAAATAAAGGAGTTCTCAGTTTTGACTCTATCGTTTGTTTCCTCTTCAAGTAGCCCTAGGCATATACTGTGGAAAAGCACTTTCATTGAAAGGGGTTGCCAAGCTTCCAAGAAATTACGAGTTTCCAAAATACCAGCAAATAATTTTTCACCCAATTTGATGATACGTGGTGATAATGACAAGTACACAAATCCCACTTGGATCACCAAATTTTGTTCTTCTAGGTTGAAGCATTCGTCTACAGTAGCAGTTTTTATGTTTAGGTTGCCCTCTGTTCTCTCCTATATAGATAGATTAATGTGGAACTCTAAATCCAATATGGTTTGTAGTAGCCCTTTGAAACTTGACAAAATAAAGGAGTTCTAGTTTTGCCTCTATGGTTTGTTTCATCTTCATGTAGCCCTAGGCACAGACTGTGGAAAAGCACTTTCATTGAGAGGGATTGCCAAGCTTCTAATAAATAAAGAGTTTCCGAAATACCAGCAAATACTTTTTCACCCAATCTTGATGATACTTGGTGGTAATGATCAGTACAAAAATGGCACTTGGCTGACCAAATTTTCTTCTTCTAGGTTGAACCGTACGTCTACAGTAGCAGTTTTTATATTTAGGTGTCCTTCTGACTGTCCTGTATAGATAGATGAATTTGGAACTCTAAATCCAACATGGTTTGTAGTAGCTCTTTCAAACTTGACAAAAAAAAAAGTAGTTCTCAGTTTTGTCTCTATGGTTTGCTTACTCTTCAAGTAACCCTAGGCAGAGACTGTGGAAATGCACTTTCATTGAAAGGGGTTGCCAAGCTTCCAAGAAATTACGATTTTCCGAAATACCAGCAAATATTTTTTCACCCAATCTTGATGATACGTGGTGATAATGACAAGTACACAAATCCCACTTGGCTCACCAAATTTTGTTCTTCTAGGTTGAAGCGTTCGTTTACAGTAGCAGTTTTTATTTTTAGGTGTCACTCTGTTCTATCCTATATAGATAGATGGATTTGGAACTCTAAATCCAACATGGTTTGTAGTAGCTCTTTGAAACCTGACAAAATAAAGGAGTTCTTGTTTTTTCTCTATGGTTTGTTTCCTCATCAAGTAGCCCTAAGCAGAGACTGTGGAGAAGCACTTTCATTGAAAGGGGGTGCCAAGCTTCCAAAAAATTACGAGTTTCCAAAATTCCAGCAAATATTTTTTCACCCTATCTTGATGATACGTGGTGGTAATGACAAGTACACAAATACCACTTGGCTCACCAAATTTTGTTCATCTAGGTGGACGTGTTCGTTTACAGTAGCAGTTTTTATTTTTAGGTGTCACTCTGTTCTATCCTATATAGATAGATGAATTTCGAACTCTAAATCCAACAGGGTTTGTAGTAGCCCTTTGAAACTTGACAAAATAAAGGAGTTCTCAGTTTTGTCTCTATGGTTTGTTTCCTCTTCAATTAGCCCTAGTCACAGACTGTGGAAAATCACTTTAATTGAGAGGGACTGCCAAGCTTCTGAGAAATAACGAGTTTCCGAAATACCAGCAAATACTTTTTCACCCAATCTTGATGATACTGGGTGGTAATGATCAGGACAAAAATCCCACTTGGCTCACCAAATTTTCCTCTTCTAGGTTGAAGCATTCGTCTACAGTAGCAGTTTTTATATTTAGGTTTCCCTCTGTTCTCTCCTATATAGATAGATGAATTTGGAACTCCAAATGCAACATGGTTTTTAGTAGCTCTTTGAAACTTGACAAAACAAAGGAGTTCTCAGTTTTGTCTCTATGGTTTGTTTCCTCTTCAAGTAGCCCTAGGCACAGACTGTGGAAAAGCACTTTCATTGAGAGGGATTGCCAAGCTTCTAAGAAATAACGAGTTTCCGAAATACCATCAAATACTTTTTCACCCAATCTTGATGATACGTGGTGATAATGACAAGTACACAAATCCCACTTGGCTCACCAAATTTTTTTCGTCTAGGTTGAAGCGTTCGTTAACAGTAGCAGTTTTTATTTTTAGGTTTCACTCTGTTCTCAAATATATAGATAGATGAATTTCGAACTCTAAATCCAACATGGTTTGTAGTAGCCCTTTGAAACTTGACAAAATAAAGGAGTTCTCAGTTTTGTCTCTATGTTTTGTTTCCTCTTCAAGTAGCCCTAGGCACAGACTGTGGAAAAAGCACTTTCATTGAGAGGGACTGCCAAGCTTCTGAGAAATAACAAGTTTCCGAAATACCAGCAAATGCTTTTTCACCCAGTCTTGAAGATACTTGGTGGTAATGATCAGTACAAAAATCCCACTTGGCTCACCAAATTTTCCACTTCTAGGTTGAAGCATTCTTCTACAGTAGCAGTTTTTATATTTAGGTTTCCCTCTGTTCTCTCCTATATAGATAGATGAATTTGGAACTCCAAATACAACATGGTTTTTAGTAGCTCTTTGAAAATTGACAAAATAAAGGAGTTCTCAGTTTTGTCTCTATGGTTTGTTTCCCCTTCAAGTAGCCCTAGGCACAGACTGTGGAAAAGCACTTTCATTGAGAGGGATTGCCAAGCTTCTAAGAAATAACGAGTTTCAAAAATACCAGCAAATACTTTTCCACCCAATCTTGATGATACGTGGTGATAATGACAAGTACACAAATCCCACTTGGCTCACCAAATTTTGTTCGTCTAGGTTAAAGCGTTCGTTTACAGTAGCAGTTTTTATTTTTAGGTTTCACTCTGTACTCAAATATATAGATAGATGAATTTGGAACTCTAAATCCAACATGGTTTGTAGTAGCCCTTTGAAACTTGACAAAATAAAGGAGTTCTCAGTTTTGTCTCTATGGTTTGTTTCCTGTTCAAGTAGCCCTAGTCACAGACTGTGGAAAATCACTTTAATTGAGAGGGACTGCCAAGCTTCTGAAAATAACGAGTTTCCGAAATACCAGCAAATACTTTTTCACCCAATCTTGATGATACTTGGTGGTAATGATCAGGACAAAAATCCCACTTGGCTCACCAAGTTTTCCTCTTCTAGGTTGAAGCATTCGTCTACAGTAGCAGTTTTTATATTTAGGTTTCCCTCTGTTCTCTCCTATATAGATAGATGAATTTGGAACTCCAAATACAACATGGTTTTTAGTAGCTCTTTGAAACTTGACAAAATAAAGGAGTTCTCAGTTTTGTCTCTATGGTTTGTTTCCTCTTCAAGTAGCCCTAGGCACAGACTGTGGAAAAGCACTTTCATTGAGAGGGATTGCCAAGCTTCTAAGAAATAACGAGTTTCCGAAATACCATCAAATACTTTTTCACCCAATCTTGATGATACGTGGTGATAATGACAAGTACACAAATCCCA
>NW_027516537.1:0-57314 GCF_048772815.1 Callospermophilus lateralis | reverse complement strand
GTTTTGGTGAAAAAATGTTTGCTGAGATTTCAGCAAACGAGTAGTTTTTTGGAAGCTTGGCAACCCCTTTAAAACGAAAGTGTTTTTCGCCAGTCTCTGCATGGGGTACTTCAAGAGGAAACAAACCATAGAGATAGAACTTAGAACTACTTCATTTTGTCAAGTTTCACGGAGCTAGCACAAACCGTGTTTGATTTAGAGTTTCAAACACATCTATCTATATAGCAGAAAACAGAGTGAAACCTAAAAATTCAAAGTGTTACTGGAAACGAACGCTTGAACCTAGAAGAGTGAAAGTTGGGCAGCCAAGTGGGATTAGTGAACTGATCATTACCACCAAGTATCATCAAGATTTGGTGAAAAAATGTTTGCTGAGATTTCAGCAAACTAGTAGTTTTTTGGAAGCTTGGCAAACCCTTTCAAACGAAAGTGTTTTTCGCCAGTCTCTGCATGGGGTACTTCAAGAGGAAACAAACCATAGAGATAGAACTTAGAACTACTTCATTTTGTCAAGTTTCACGGAGCTAGCACAAACCGTGTTTGATTTAGAGTTTCAAACACATCTATCTATATAGGAGAAAACAGAGTGAAACCTAAAAATTCAAACTGTTACTGGAAACGAACGCTTGAACCTAGAAGAGTGAAAGGTGGGCAGCCAAGTGGGATTAGTGAACTGATCATTACCACCAAGTATCATCAAGATTTGGTGAAAAAATGTTTGCTGAGATTTCAGCAAACGAGTAGTTTTTTGGAAGCTTGGCAACCCCTTTCAAACGAAAGTGTTCTTCGCCAGTCTCTGCATTTGGTACTTCAAGAGGAAACAAACCATAGAGATAGAACTTAGAACTACTTCATTTTCTCAAGTTTCACGAGCTAGCACAAACCGTGTTTGATTTAGAGTTTCAAACACATCTATCTATAAAGCAGAAAACAGAGTGAAACCTAAAAATTCAAACTGTTACTGGAAACGAACGCTTGAACCTAGAAGAGTGAAAGTTGGGCAGCCAAGTGGGATTAGTGAACTGATCATTACCACCAAGTATCATCAAGATTTGGTGAAAAAATGTTTGCTGAGATTTCAGCAAACTAGTAGTTTTTTGGAAGCATGGCAACCCTTTTCAAACGAAAGTGTTCTTCGCCAGTCTCTGCATGGGGTACTTCAAGAGGAAACAAACCATAGAGATAGAACTTAGAACTACTTCATTTTGTCAAGTATCACGGAGCTAGCACAAACCGTGTTTGATTTAGAGTTTCAAACACATCTATCTATATAGCAGAAAACAGAGTGAAACCTAAAAATTCAAACTGTTACTGGAAACGAACGCTTGAACCTAGAAGAGTGAAAGTTGGGCAGCCAAGTGGGATTAGTGAACTGATCATTACCACCAAGTATCATCAAGATTTGGTGAAAAAATGTTTGCTGAGATTTCAGCAAACTAGTAGTTTTTTGGAAGCTTGGCAACCCCTTTAAAACGAAAGTGTTCTTCGCCAGTCTCTGCATGGGGTACTTCAAGAGGAAACAAACCATAGAGATAGAACTTAGAACTACTTCATTTTGTCAAGTTTCAAGGAGCTAGCACAAACCGTGTTTGATTTAGAGTTTCAAACACATCTATCTATATAGCAGAAAACAGAGTGAAACCTAAAAATTCAAAGTGTTACTGGAAACGAACGCTTGAACCTAGAAGAGTGAAAATTGGGCAGCCAAGTGGGCTTAGTGAACTGATCATTACCACCAAGTATCATCAAGATTTGGTGAAAAAATGTTTGCTGAGATTTCAGCAAACGAGTAGTTTTTTGGAAGCTTGGCAACCCCTTTCAAACGAAAGTGTTCTTCGCCAGTCTCTGCATTTGGTACTTCAAGAGGAAACAAACCATAGAGATAGAACTTAGAACTAGTTCATTTGGTCAAGTTTCACGGAGCTAGCACAAACCGTGTTTGATTTAGAGTTTCAAACACATCTATCTATATAGCAGAAAACAGAGTGAAACCTAAAAATTCAAACTGTTACTGGAAACGAACGCTTGAACCTAGAAGAGTGAATGTTGGGCAGCCAAGTGGGATTAGTGAACTGATCATTACCACCAAGTATCATCAAGATTTGGTGAAAAAATGTTTGCTGAGATTTCAGCAAACTAGTAGTTTTTTGGAAGCATGGCAACCCTTTCAAACGAAAGTGTTCTTCGCCAGTCTCTGCATGGGGTACTTCAAGAGGAAACAAACCATAGAGATAGAACTTAGAACTACTTCATTTTGTCAAGTATCACGGAGCTAGCACAAACCGTGTTTGATTTAGAGTTTCAAACACATCTATCTATATAGCAGAAAACAGAGTGAAACCTAAAAATTCAAACTGTTACTGGAAACGAACGCTTGAACCTAGAAGAGTGAAAGTTGGGCAGCTAAGTGGGATTAGTGAACTGATCATTACCACCAAGTATCATCAAGATTTGGTGAAAAAATGTTTGCTGAGATTTCAGCAAACTAGTAGTTTTTTGGAAGCTTGGCAACCCCTTTAAAACGAAAGTGTTTTTCGCCAGTCTCTGCATGGGGTACTTCAAGAGGAAACAAACCGTAGAGATAGAACTAATAACTACTTCATTTTGTCAAGTTTCAAGGAGCTAGCACAAACCGTGTTTGATTTAGAGTTTCAAAGACATCTATCTATATAGCAGAAAACAGAGTGAAACCTAAAATTTCAAAGTGTTACTGGAAACGAACGCTTGAACCTAGAAGAGTAAAAATTGGGCAACCAAGTGGGCTTAGTGAACTGATCATTACCACCAAGTATCATCAAGTTTTGGTGAAAAAATGTTTGCTGAGATTTCAGCAAACGAGTAGTTTTTTGGAAGCTTGGCAACCCCTTTCAAACGAAAGTGTTCTTCGCCAGTCTCCGCATTTGGTACTTCAAGAGGAAACAAACCATAGAGATAGAACTTAGAACTACTTCATTTTGTCAAGTTTCACGGAGCTAGCACAAACCGTGTTTGATTTAGAGTTTCAAACACATCTATCTATATAGCAGAAAACAGAGTGAAACCTAAAAATTCAAAGTGTTACTGGAAACGAACGCTTGAACCTAGAAGAGTGAAAGTTGGGCAGCGAAGTGGGATTAGTGAACTGATCATTACCACCAAGTATCATCAAGATTTGGTGAAAAAATGTTTGCTGAGATTTCAGCAAACTAGTAGTTTTTTGGAAGCTTGGCAACCCCTTTCAAACGAAAGTGTTTTTCGCCAGTCTCTGCATGGGGTACTTCAAGAGGAAACAAACCATAGAGATAGAACTTAGAACTACTTCATTTTGTCAAGTTTCACGGAGCTAGCACAAACCGTGTTTGATTTAGAGTTTCAAACACATCTATCTATATAGCAGAAAACAGAGTGAAACCTAAAAATTCAAACTGTTACTGGAAACGAACGCTTGAACCTAGAAGAGTGAAAGTTGGGCAGCCAAGTGGGATTAGTGAACTGATCATTACCACCAAGTATCATCAAGATTTGGTGAAAAAATGTTTGCTGAGATTTCAGCAAACGAGTAGTTTTTTGGAAGCTTGGCAACCCCTTTCAAACGAAAGTGTTCTTCGCCAGTCTCTGCATTTGGTACTTCAAGAGGAAACAAACCATAGAGATAGAACTTAGAACTACTTCATTTTCTCAAGTTTCACGGAGCTAGCACAAACCGTGTTTGATTTAGAGTTTCAAACACATCTATCTATATAGCAGAAAACAGAGTGAAACCTAAAAATTCAAACTGTTACTGGTAACGAACGCTTGAACCTAGAAGAGTGAAAGTTGGGCAGCCAAGTGGGATTAGTGAACTGATCATTACCACCAAGTATCATCAAGATTTGGTGACAAAATGTTTGCTGAGATTTCAGCAAACTAGTAATTTTTTGGAAGCATGGCAACCCTTTTCAAACGAAAGTGTTCTTCGCCAGTCTCTGCATGGGGTACTTCAAGAGGAAACAAACCATAGAGATAGAACTTATAACTACTTCATTTTGTCAAGTATCACGGAGCTAGCACAAACCGTGTTTGATTTAGAGTTTCAAACACATCTATCTATATAGCAGAAAACAGAGTGAAACCTAAAAATTCAAACTGTTACTGGAAACGAACGCTTGAACCTAGAAGAGTGAAAGTTGGGCAGCCAAGTGGGATTAGTGAACTGATCATTACCACCAAGTATCATCAAGATTTGGTGAAAAAATGTTTGCTGAGATTTCAGCAAACTAGTAGTTTTTTGGAAGCATGGCAAACCTTTTCAAACGAAAGTGTTCTTCGCCAGTCTCTGCATGGGGTACTTCAAGAGGAAACTAACCATAGAGATAGAACTTAGAACTACTTCATTTTGTCAAGTATCACGGAGCTAGCACAAACCGTGTTTGATTTAGAGTTTCAAACACATCTATCTATATAGCAGAAAACAGAGTGAAACCTAAAAATTCAAACTGTTACTGGAAACGAACGCTTGAACCTAGAAGAGTGAAAATTGGGCAGCCAAGTGGGATTAGTGAACTGATCATTACCACCAAGTATCATCAAGATTTGGTGAAAAAAATGTTTGCTGAGATTTCAGCAAACTAGTAGTTTTTTGGAAGCTTGGCAACCCCTTTAAAACGAAAGTGTTTTTCGCCAGTCTCTGCATGGGGTACTTCAAGAGAAACAAACCATAGAGATAGAACTAACAACTACTTCATTTTGTCAAGTTTCAAGGAGCTAGCACAAACCGTGTTTGATTTAGAGTTTCAAAGACATCTATCTATATAGCAGAAAACAGAGTGAAACCTAAAATTTCAAAGTGTTACTGGAAACGAACGCTTGAACCTAGAAGAGTAAAAATTGGGCAGCCAAGTGGGCTTAGTGAACTGATCATTACCACCAAGTATCATCAAGGTTTGGTGAAAAAATGTTTGCTGAGATTTCAGCAAACGAGTAGTTTTTGGAAGCTTGGCAACCCCTTTAAAACGAAAGTGTTCTTCGCCAGTCTCTGCATTTGGTACTTCAAGAGGAAACAAACCATAGATATAGAACTTAGAACTACTTCATTTTGTCAAGTTTCACGGAGCTAGCACAAACCGTGTTTGATTTAGAGTTTCAAACACATCTATCTATATAGCAGAAAACAGAGTGAAACCTAAAAATTCAAAGTGTTACTGGAAACGAACGCTTGAACCTAGAAGAGTGAAAGTTGGGCAGCCAAGTGGGATTAGTGAACTGATCATTACCACCAAGTATCATCAAGTTTTGGTGAAAAAATGTTTGCTGAGATTTCAGCAAACGAGTAGTTTTTTGGAAGCTTGGCAACCCCTTTAAAACGAAAGTGTTCTTCGCCAGTCTCTGCATTTGGTACTTCAAGAGGAAACAAACCATAGAGATAGAACTTAGAACTACTTCATTTTGTCAAGTTTCACGGAGCTAGCACAAACCGTGTTTGATTTAGAGTTTCAAAGACATCTATCTATATAGCAGAAAACAGAGTGAAACCTAAAAATTCAAAGTGTTACTGGAAACGAACGCTTGAACCTAGAAGAGTGAAAGTTGGGCAGCGAAGTGGGATTAGTGAACTGATCATTACCACCAAGTATCATCAAGATTTGGTGAAAAAATGTTTGCTGAGATTTCAGCAAACTAGTAGTTTTTTGGAAGCTTGGCAACCCCTTTCAAACGAAAGTGTTTTTCGCCAGTCTCTGCATGGGGTACTTCAAGAGGAAACAAACCATAGAGATAGAACTTAGAACTACTTCATTTTGTCAAGTTTCACGGAGCTAGCACAAACCGTGTTTGATTTAGAGTTTCAAACACATCTTTCTATATAGCAGAAAACAGAGTGAAACCTAAAAATTCAAACTGTTACTGGAAACGAACGCTTGAACCTAGAAGAGTGAAAGTTGGGCAGCCAAGTGGGATTAGTGAACTGATCATTACCACCAAGTATCATCAAGATTTGGTGAAAAAATGTTTGCTGAGATTTCAGCAAACGAGTAGTTTTTTGGAAGCTTGGCAACCCCTTTCAAACGAAAGTGTTCTTCGCCAGTCTCTGCATTTGGTACTTCAAGAGGAAACAAACCATAGAGATAGAACTTAGAACTACTTCATTTTCTCAAGTTTCACGGAGCTAGCACAAACCGTGTTTGATTTAGAGTTTCAAACACATCTATCTATATAGCAGAAAACAGAGTGAAACCTAAAAATTCAAACTGTTACTGGAAACGAACGCTTGAACCTAGAAGAGTGAAAGTTGGGCAGCCAAGTGGGATTAGTGAACTGATCATTACCACCAAGTATCATCAAGATTTGGTGACAAAATGTTTGCTGAGATTTCAGCAAACTAGTAGTTTTTTGGAAGCATGGCAACCCTTTTCAAACGAAAGTGTTCTTCGCCAGTCTCTGCATGGGGTACTTCAAGAGGAAACAAACCATAGAGATAGAACTTAGAACTACTTCATTTTGTCAAGTATCACGGAGCTAGCACAAACCGTGTTTGATTTAGAGTTTCAAACACATCTATCTATATAGCAGAAAACAGAGTGAAACCTAAAAATTCAAACTGTTACTGGAAACGAACTCTTGAACCTAGAAGAGTGAAAGTTGGGCAGCCAAGTGGGATTAGTGAACTGATCATTACCACCAAGTATCATCAAGATTTGGTGAAAAAATGTTTGCTGAGATTTCAGCAAACTAGTAGTTTTTTGGAAGCATGGCAACCCTTTCAAACGAAAGTGTTCTTCGCCAGTCTCTGCATGGGGTACTTCAAGAGGAAACAAACCATAGAGATAGAACTTAGAACTACTTCATTTTGTCAAGTATCACGGAGCTAGCACAAACCGTGTTTGATTTAGAGTTTCAAACACATCTATCTATATAGCAGAAAACAGAGTGAAACCTAAAAATTCAAACTGTTACTGGAAACGAACGCTTGAACCTAGAAGAGTGAAAGTTGGGCAGCCAAGTGGGATTAGTGAACTGATCATTACCACCAAGTATCATCAAGATTTGGTGAAAAAATGTTTGCTGAGATTTCAGCAAACTAGTAGTTTTTGGAAGCTTGGCAACCCCTTTAAAACGAAAGTGTTTTTCGCCAGTCTCTGCATGGGGTACTTCAAGAGGAAACAAATCATAGAGATAGAACTAACAACTACTTCATTTTGTCAAGTTTCAAGGAGCTAGCACAAACCGTGTTTGATTTAGAGTTTCAAAGACATCAATCTATATAGCAGAAAACAGAGTGAAACCTAAAATTTCAAAGTGTTACTGGAAACGAACGCTTGAACCTAGAAGAGTAAAAATTGGGCAGCCAAGTGGGCTTAGTGAACTGATCATTACCACCAAGTATCATCAAGTTTTGGTGAAAAAATGTTTGCTGAGATTTCAGCAAACGAGTAGTTTTTTGGAAGCTTGGCAACCCCTTTAAAACGAAAGTGTTCTTCGCCAGTCTCTGCATTTGGTACTTCAAGAGGAAACAAACCATAGAGATAGAACTTAGAACTACTTCATTTTGTCAAGTTTCACGGAGCTAGCACAAACCGTGTTTGATTTAGAGTTTCAAACACATCTATCTATATAGCAGAAAACAGAGTGAAACCTAAAAATTCAAAGTGTTACTGGAAACGAACGCTTGAACCTAGAAGAGTGAAAGTTGGGCAGCGAAGTGGGATTAGTGAACTGATCATTACCACCAAGTATCATCAAGATTTGGTGAAAAAATGTTTGCTGAGATTTCAGCAAACTAGTAGTTTTTTGGAAGCTTGGCAACCCCTTTCAAACGAAAGTGTTTTTCGCCAGTCTCTGCATGGGGTACTTCAAGAGGAAACAAACCATAGAGATAGAACTTAGAACTACTTCATTTTGTCAAGTTTCACGGAGCTAGCACAAACCGTGTTTGATTTAGAGTTTCAAACACATCTATCTATATAGCAGAAAACAGAGTGAAACCTAAAAATTCAAACTGTTACTGGAAACGAACGCTTGAACCTAGAAGAGTGAAAGTTGGGCAGCCAAGTGGGATTAGTGAACTGATCATTACCACCAAGTATCATCAAGATTTGGTGACAAAATGTTTGCTGAGATTTCAGCAAACTAGTAGTTTTTTGGAAGCATGGCAACCCTTTTCAAACGAAAGTGTTCTTCGCCAGTCTCTGCATGGGGTACTTCAAGAGGAAACAAACCATAGAGATAGAACTTAGAACTACTTCATTTTGTCAAGTATCACGGAGCTAGCACAAACCGTGTTTGATTTAGAGTTTCAAACACATCTATCTATATAGCAGAAAACAGAGTGAAACCTAAAAATTCAAACTGTTACTGGAAACGAACGCTTGAACCTAGAAGAGTGAAAATTGGGCAGCCAAGTGGGATTAGTGATCTGATCATTACCACCAAGTATCATCAAGATTTGGTGAAAAAATGTTTGCTGAGATTTCAGCAAACTAGTAGTTTTTTGGAAGCTTGGCAACCCCTTTAAAACGAAAGTGTTTTTCGCCAGTCTCTGCATGGGGTACTTCAAGAGGAAACAAACCATAGAGATAGAACTAACAACTACTTCATTTTGTCAAGTTTCAAGGAGCTAGCACAAACCGTGTTTGATTTAGAGTTTCAAAGACATCTATCTATATAGCAGAAAACAGAGTGAAACCTAAAATTTCAAAGTGTTACTGGAAACGAACGCTTGAACCTAGAAGAGTAAAAATTGGGCAGCCAAGTGGGCTTAGTGAACTGATCATTACCACCAAGTATCATCAAGTTTTGGTGAAAAAATGTTTGCTGAGATTTCAGCAAATGAGTAGTTTTTTGGAAGCTTGGCAACCCCTTTAAAAGGAAAGTGTTCTTCGCCAGTCTCTGCATTTGGTACTTCAAGAGGAAACAAACCATAGATATAGAACTTAGAACTACTTCATTTTGTCAAGTTTCACGGAGCTAGCACAAACCGTGTTTGATTTAGAGTTTCAAACACATCTATCTATATAGCAGAAAACAGAGTGAAACCTAAAAATTCAAAGTGTTACTGGAAACGAACGCTTGAACCTAGAAGAGTGAAAATTGGGCAGCCAAGTGGGCTTAGTGAACTGATCATTACCACCAAGTACCATCAACATTTGGTGAAAAAATGTTTGCTGAGATTTCAGCAAACGAGTAGTTTTTTGGAAGCTTGGCAACCCCTTTCAAACGAAAGTGTTCTTCGCCAGTCTCTGCATTTGGTACTTCAAGAGGAAACAAACCATAGAGATAGAACTTAGAACTAGTTCATTTGGTCAAGTTTCACGGAGCTAGCACAAACCGTGTTTGATTTAGAGTTTCAAACACATCTATCTATATAGCAGAAAACAGAGTGAAACCTAAAAATTCAAACTGTTACTGGAAACGAACGCTTGAACCTAGAAGAGTGAAAGTTGGGCAGCCAAGTGGGCTTAGTGAACTGATCATTACCACCAAGTATCATCAAGTTTTGGTGAAAAAATGTTTGCTGAGATTTCAGCAAACGAGTAGTTTTTTGGAAGCTTGGCAACCCCTTTCAAACGAAAGTGTTCTTCGCCAGTCTCTGCATTTGGTACTTCAAGAGGAAACAAACCATAGAGATAGAACTTAGAACTACTTCATTTTGTCAAGTTTCACGGAGCTAGCACAAACCGTGTTTGATTTAGAGTTTCAAACACATCTATCTATATAGCAGAAAACAGAGTGAAACCTAAAAATTCAAAGTGTTACTGGAAACGAACGCTTGAACCTAGAAGAGTGAAAGTTGGGCAGCCAAGTGGGATTAGTGAACTGATCATTACCACCAAGTATCATCAAGATTTGTTGAAAAAATGTTTGCTGAGATTTCAGCAAACGAGTAGTTTTTTGGAAGCTTGGCAACCCCTTTCAAACGAAAGTGTTTTTCGCCAGTCTCTGCATGGGGTACTTCAAGAGGAAACAAACCATAGAGATAGAACTTAGAACTACTTCATTTTCTCAAGTTTCACGGAGCTAGCACAAACCGTGTTTGATTTAGAGTTTCAAACACATCTATCTATATAGCAGAAAACAGAGTGAAACCTAAAAATTCAAACTGTTACTGGAAACGAACGCTTGAACCTAGAAGAGTGAAAGTTGGGCAGCCAAGTGGGATTAGTGAACTGATCATTACCACCAAGTATCATCAAGATTTGGTGAAAAAATGTTTGCTGAGATTTCAGCAAAGGAGTAGTTTTTTGGAAGCTTGGCAACCCCTTTCAAACGAAAGTGTTCTTCGCCAGTCTCTGCATTTGGTACTTCAAGAGGAAACAAACCATAGAGATAGAACTTAGAACTAGTTCATTTGGTCAAGTTTCAAGGAGCTAGCACAAACCGTGTTTGATTTAGAGTTTCAAACACATCTATCTATATAGCAGAAAACAGAGTGAATCCTAAAAATTCAAAGTGTTACTGGAAACGAACGCTTGAACCTAGAAGAGTGAAAGTTGGGCAGCCAAGTGGGATTAGTGAACTGATCATTACCACCAAGTATCATCAAGATTTGGTGAAAAAATGTTTGCTGAGATTTCAGCAAACTAGTAGTTTTTTGGAAGCATGGCAACCCTTTTCAAACGAAAGTGTTCTTCGCCAGTCTCTGCATGGGGTACTTCAAGAGGAAACAAACCATAGAGATAGAACTTAGAACTACTTCATTTTGTCAAGTATCACGGAGCTAGCACAAACCGTGTTTGATTTAGAGTTTCAAACACATCTATCTATATAGCAGAAAACAGAGTGAAACCTAAAAATTCAAACTGTTAATGGAAACGAACGCTTGAATCTAGAAGAGTGAAAGTTGGGCAGCCAAGTGGGATTAGTGAACTGATCATTACCACCAAGTATCATCAAGATTTGGTGAAAAAATGTTTGCTGAGATTTCAGCAAACTAGTAGTTTTTTGGAAGCATGGCAACCCTTTTCAAACGAAAGTATTCTTCGCCAGTCTCTGCATGGGGTACTTCAAGAGGAAACAAACCATAGAGATAGAACTTAGAACTACTTCATTTTGTCAAGTATCACGGAGCTAGCACAAACCGTGTTTGATTTAGAGTTTCAAACACATCTATCTATATAGCAGAAAACAGAGTGAAACCTAAAAATTCAAACTGTTACTGGAAACGAACGCTTGAACCTAGAAGAGTGAAAGTTGGGCAGCCAAGTGGGATTAGTGAACTGATCATTACCACCAAGTATCATCAAGATTTGGTGAAAAAATGTTTGCTGAGATTTCAGCAAACTAGTAGTTTTTTGGAAGCTTGGCAACCCCTTTAAAACGAAAGTGTTTTCGCCAGTCTCTGCATGGGGTACTTCAAGAGGAAACAAACCATAGAGATAGAACTAACAACTACTTCATTTTGTCAAGTTTCAAGGAGCTAGCACAAACCGTGTTTGATTTAGAGTTTCAAAGACATCTATCTATATAGCAGAAAACAGAGTGAAACCTAAAATTTCAAAGTGTTACTGGAAACGAACGCTTGAACCTAGAAGTAAAAATTGGGCTGCCAAGTGGGCTTAGTGAACTGATCATTACCACCAAGTATCATCAAGTTTTGGTGAAAAAATGTTTGCTGAGATTTCAGCAAACGAGTAGTTTTTTGGAAGCTTGGCAACCCCTTTCAAACGAAAGTGTTCTTCGCCAGTCTCTGCATTTGGTACTTCAAGAGGAAACAAACCATAGATATAGAACTTAGAACTACTTCATTTTGTCAAGTTTCACGGAGCTAGCACAAACCGTGTTTGATTTAGAGTTTCAAACACATCTATCTATATAGCAGAAAACAGAGTGAAACCTAAAAATTCAAAGTGTTACTGGAAACGAACGCTTGAACCTAGAAGAGTGAAAGTTGGGCAGCCAAGTGGGATTAGTGAACTGATCATTACCACCAAGTATCATCAAGTTTTGGTGAAAAAATGTTTGCTGAGATTTCAGCAAACGAGTAGTTTTTTGGAAGCTTGGCAACCCCTTTAAAACGAAACTGTTTTTTTCGCCAGTCTCTGCATGGGGTACTTCAAGAGGAAACAAACCGTAGAGATAGAACTTAGAACTACTTCATTTGGTCAAGTTTCAAGGAGCTATCACAAACCGTGTTTGATTTAGAGTTTCAAACACATCTATCTATATAGCAGAAAACAGAGTGAAACCTAAAAATTCAAAGTGTTACTGGAAACGAACGCTTGAACCTAGAAGAGTGAAAATTGGGCAGCCAAGTGGGCTTAGTGAAAAGATCATTACCACCAAGTACCATCAACATTTGGTGAAAAAATGTTTGCTGAGATTTCAGCAAACGAGTAGTTTTTTGGAAGCTTGGCAACCCCTTTCAAACGAAAGTGTTCTTCGCCAGTCTCTGCATTTGGTACTTCAAGAGGAAACAAACCATAGAGATAGAACTTAGAACTACTTCATTTTGTCAAGTTTCACGGAGCTAGCACAAACCGTGTTTGATTTAGAGTTTCAAACACATCTATCTATATAGCAGAAAACAGAGTGAAACCTAAAAATTCAAAGTGTTACTGGAAACGAACGCTTGAACCTAGAAGAGTGAAAGTTGGGCAGCCAAGTGGGATTAGTGAACTGATCATTACCACCAAGTACCATCAACATTTGGTGAAAAAATGTTTGCTGAGATTTCAGCAAACGAGTAGTTTTTTGGAAGCTTGGCAACCCCTTTCAAACGAAAGTGTTCTTCGCCAGTCTCTGCATTTGGTACTTCAAGAGGAAACAAACCATAGAGATAGAACTTAGAACTACTTCATTTTGTCAAGTTTCACGGAGCTAGCACAAACCGTGTTTGATTTAGAGTTTCAAACACATCTATCTATATAGCAGAAAACAGAGTGAAACCTAAAAATTCAAAGTGTTACTGGAAACGAACGCTTGAACCTAGAAGAGTGAAAGTTGGGCAGCCAAGTGGGATTAGTGAACTGATCATTACCACCAAGTATCATCAAGATTTGTTGAAAAAAATGTTTGCTGAGATTTCAGCAAACGAGTAGTTTTTTGGAAGCTTGGCAACCCCTTTCAACGAAAGTGTTTTTCGCCAGTCTCTGCATGGTGTACTTCAAGAGGAAAAAACCATAGAGATAGAACTTAGAACTACTTCATTTGGTCAAGTTTCAAGGAGCTAGCACAAACCGTGTTTGATTTAGAGTTTCAAACACATCTATCTATATAGCAGAAAACAGAGTGAAACCTAAAAATTCAAAGTGTTACTGGAAACGAACGCTTGAACCTAGAAGAGTGAAAATTGGGCAGCCAAGTGGGCTTAGTGAACTGATCATTACCACCAAGTACCATCAACATTTGGTGAAAAAATGTTTGCTGAGATTTCAGCAAACGAGTAGTTTTTTGGAAGCTTGGCAACCCCTTTCAAACGAAAGTGTTCTTCGCCAGTCTCTGCATTTGGTACTTCAAGAGGAAACAAACCATAGAGATAGAACTTAGAACTAGTTCATTTGGTCAAGTTTCACGGAGCTAGCACAAACCGTGTTTTATTTAGAGTTTCAAACACATCTATCTATATAGCAGAAAACAGAGTGAAACCTAAAAATTCAAACTGTTACTGGAAACGAACGCTTGAACCTAGAAGAGTGAAAGTTGGGCAGCCAAGTGGGATTAGTGAACTGATCATTACCACCAAGTATCATCAAGATTTGGTGAAAAAATGTTTGCTGAGATTTCAGCAAACTAGTAGTTTTTTGGAAGCATGGCAACCCTTTCAAACGAAAGTGTTCTTCGCCAGTCTCTGCATGGGGTACTTCAAGAGGAAACAAACCATAGAGATAGAACTTAGAACTACTTCATTTTGTCAAGTATCACGGAGCTAGCACAAACCGTGTTTGATTTAGAGTTTCAAACACATCTATCTATATAGCAGAAAACAGAGTGAAACCTAAAAATTCAAACTGTTACTGGAAACGAACGCTTGAACCTAGAAGAGTGAAAGTTGGGCAGCCAAGTGGGATTAGTGAACTGATCATTACCACCAAGTATCATCAAGATTTGGTGAAAAAATGTTTGCTGAGATTTCAGCAAACTAGTAGTTTTTTGGAAGCTTGGCAACCCCTTTAAAACGAAAGTGTTTTTCGCCAGTCTCCGCATGGGGTACTTCAAGAGGAAACAAACCATAGAGATAGAACTAACAACTACTTCATTTTGTCAAGTTTCAAGGAGCTAGCACAAACCGTGTTTGATTTAGAGTTTCAAAGACATCTATCTATATAGCAGAAAACAGAGTGAAACCTAAAATTTCAAAGTGTTACTGGAAACGAACGCTTGAACCTAGAAGAGTAAAAATTGGGCAGCCAAGTGGGCTTAGTGAACTGATCATTACCACCAAGTATCATCAAGTTTTGGTGAAAAAATGTTTGCTGAGATTTCAGCAAACGAGTAGTTTTTTGGAAGCTTGGCAACCCCTTTAAAACGAAAGTGTTCTTCGCCAGTCTCTGCATTTGGTACTTCAAGAGGAAACAAACCATAGAGATAGAACTTAGAACTACTTCATTTTGTCAAGTTTCACGGAGCTAGCACAAACCGTGTTTGATTTAGAGTTTCAAACACATCTATCTATATAGCAGAAAACAGAGTGAAACCTAAAAATTCAAAGTGTTACTGGAAACGAACGCTTGAACCTAGAAGAGTGAAAGTTGGGCAGCCAAGTGGGATTAGTGAACTGATCATTACCACCAAGTATCATCAAGTTTTGGTGAAAAAATGTTTGCTGAGATTTCAGCAAACGAGTAGTTTTTTGGAAGCTTGGCAACCCCTTTAAAACGAAAGTGTTTTTCGCCAGTCTCTGCATGGGGTACTTCAAGAGGAAACAAACCGTAGAGATAGAACTTAGAACTACTTCATTTGGTCAAGTTTCAAGGAGCTAGCACAAACCGTGTTTGATTTAGAGTTTCAAACACATCTATCTATATAGCAGAAAACAGAGTGAAACCTAAAAATTCAAAGTGTTACTGGAAACGAACGCTTGAACATAGAAGAGTGAAAATTGGGCAGCCAAGTGGGCTTAGTGAACTGATCATTACCACCAAGTACCATCAACATTTGGTGAAAAAGTGTTTGCTGAGATTTCAGCAAACGAGTAGTTTTTTGGAAGCTTGGCAACCCCTTTCAAACGAAAGTGTTCTTCGCCAGTCTCTGCATTTGGTACTTCAAGAGGAAACAAACCATAGAGATAGAACTTAGAACTACTTCATTTTGTCAAGTTTCACGGAGCTAGCACAAACCGTGTTTGATTTAGAGTTTCAAACACATCTATCTATATAGCAGAAAACAGAGTGAAACCTAAAAATTCAAAGTGTTACTGGAAACGAACGCTTGAACCTAGAAGAGTGAAAGTTGGGCAGCCAAGTGGGATTAGTGAACTGATCATTACCACCAAGTATCATCAAGATTTGGTGAAAAAATGTTTGCTGAGATTTCAGCAAACTAGTAGTTTTTTGGAAGCTTGGCAACCCCTTTCAAACGAAAGGGTTTTTCGCCAGTCTCTGCATGGGGTACTTCAAGAGGAAACAAACCATAGAGATAGAACTTAGAACTACTTCATTTGGTCAAGTTTCAAGGAGCTAGCACAAACCGTGTTTGATTTAGAGTTTCAACACATCTATCTATATAGCAGAAAACAGAGTGAAACCTAAAAATTCAAAGTGTTACTGGAAACGAACGCTTGAACCTAGAAGAGTGAAAATTGGGCAGCAAAGTGGGCTTAGTGAACTGATCATTACCACCAAGTATCATCAAGATTTGGTGAAAAAATGTTTGCTGAGATTTCAGCAAACTAGTAATTTTTTGGAAGCTTGGCAACCCCTTTCAAACGAAAGTGTTTTTCGCCAGTCTCTGCATGGGGTACTTCAAGAGGAAAAAACCATAGAGATAGAACTAACAACTACTTCATTTTGTCAAGTTTCAAGGAGCTAGCACAAACCGTGTTTGATTTAGAGTTTCAAAGACATCTATCTATATAGCAGAAAACAGAGTGAAACCTAAAATTTCAAAGTTTTACTGGAAACGAACGCTTGAACCTAGAAGAGTGAAAATTGGGCAGCCAAGTGGGCTTAGTGAACTGATCATTACCACCAAGTATCATCAAGTTTTGGTGAAAAAATGTTTGCTGAGATTTCAGCAAACGAGTAGTTTTTTGGAAGCTTGGCAACCCCTTTCAAACGAAAGTGTTCTTCGCCAGTCTCTGCATTTGGTACTTCAAGAGGAAACAAACCATAGAGATAGAACTTAGAACTACTTCATTTTGTCAAGTTTCACGGAGCTAGCACAAACCGTGTTTGATTTAGAGTTTCAAACACATCTATCTATATAGCAGAAAACAGAGTGAAACCTAAAAATTCAAAGTGTTACTGGAAACGAACGCTTGAACCTAGAAGAGTGAAAATTGGGCAGCCAAGTGGGCTTAGTGAACTGATCATTACCACCAAGTATCATCAAGATTTGGTGAAAAAATGTTTGCTGAGATTTCAGCAAACTAGTAGTTTTTTGGAAGCTTGGCAACCCCTTTCAAACGAAAGTGTTTTTCGCCAGTCTCTGCATGGGGTACTTCAAGAGGAAAAAAAACCACAGAGATAGAACTAACAACTACTTCATTTTGTCAAGTTTCAAGGAGCTAGCACAAACCGTGTTTGATTTAGAGTTTCAAAGACATCTATCTATATAGCAGAAACCAGAGTGAAACCTAAAATTTCAAAGTTTTACTGGAAACGAACGCTTGAACCTAGAAGAGTAAAAATTGGGCAGCCAAGTAGGCTTAGTGAACTGATCATTACCACCAAGTATCATCAAGTTTTGGTGAAAAAATGTTTGCTGAGATTTCAGCAAACGAGTAGTTTTTTTGGAAGCTTGGCAACCCCTTTAAAACGAAAGTGTTTTTCGCCAGTCTCTGCATGGGGTACTTCAAGAGGAAACAAACCATAGAGATAGAACTTAGAACTACTTCATTTTGTCAAGTTTCAAGGAGCTAGCACAAACCGTGTTTGATTTAGAGTTTCAAACACATCTATCTATATAGCAGAAAACAGAGTGAAACCTAAAAATTCAAAGTGTTACTGGAAACGAACGCTTGAACCTAGAAGAGTGAAAATTGGGCCGCCAAGTGGGCTTAGTGAACTGATCATTACCACCAAGTATCATCAACATTTGGTGAAAAAATGTTTGCTGAGATTTCAGCAAACGAGTAGTTTTTTGGAAGTTTGGCAACCCCTTTCAAACGAAAGTGTTCTTCGCCAGTCTCTGCATTTGGTACTTCAAGAGGAAACAAACCCTAGAGATAGAACTTAGAACTACTTCATTTTGTCAAGTTTCACGGAGCTAGCACAAACCGTTTTGATTTAGAGGTCTATATAACACAAAACAGAGTGAAACCTAAAAATTCCAACTCTTACTGGAAACGAACGCTTGAACCTAGAAGAGTGAAAGTTGGGCAGCCAAGTGGGATTAGTGAACTGATCATTACCACCAAGTATCATCAAGATTTGGTGAAAAAATATTTGCTGAGATTTCAGCAAACTAGTAGTTTTTTGGAAGCTTGGCAACCCCTTTCAAACGAAAGGGTTTTTCGCCAGTCTCTGAATGGGGTACTTCAAGAGGAAACAAACCATAGAGATAGAACTTAGAACTACTTTATTTTGTCAAGTTTCACGGAGCCAGCACAAACCGTGTTTGATTTAGAGTTCTATATAACAGAAAACAGAGTGAAACCTAAAAATTCAAACTGTTACTGGAAACGAACGCTTGAACCTAGAAGAGTGAAAGTTGGGCAGCCAAGTGGGATTAGTGAACTGATCATTACCACCAAGTATCATCAAGATTTGGTGAAAAAATGTTTGCTGAGATTTCAGCAAACTAGTAGTTTTTTGGAAGCTTGGCAACCCCTTTCAAACGAAAGTGTTCTTCGCCAGTCTCTGCATGGGGTACTTCAAGAGGAAACAAACCATAGAGATAGAACTTAGGACTACTTCATTTTGTCAAGTTTCACGGAGCTAGCACAAACCGTGTTTGATTTAGAGTTTCAAACACATCTATCTATATAGCAGAAAACAGAGTGAAACCTAAAAATTCAAAGTGTTACTGGAAACGAACGCTTGAACCTAGAAGAGTGAAAGTTGGGCAGCCAAGTGGGATTAGTGAACTGATCATTACCACCAAGTATCATCAAGATTTGGTGAAAAAATGTTTGCTGAGATTTCAGCAAACTAGTAGTTTTTTGGAAGCATGGCAACCCTTTTCAAACGAAAGTGTTCTTCGCCAGTCTCTGCATGGGGTACTTCAAGAGGAAACAAACCATAGAGATAGAACTTAGAACTACTTCATTTTGTCAAGTTTCAAGGAGCTAGCACAAACCGTGTTTGATTTAGAGTTTCAAACACATCTATCTATATAGCAGAAAACAGAGTGAAACCTAAAAATTCAAAGTGTTACTGGAAACGAACGCTTGAACCTAGAAGAGTGAAAATTGGGCCGCCAAGTGGGCTTAGTGAACTGATCATTACCACCAAGTATCATCAACATTTGGTGAAAAAATGTTTGCTGAGATTTCAGCAAACGAGTAGTTTTTTGGAAGCTTGGCAACCCCTTTCAAACGAAAGTGTTCTTCGCCAGTCTCTGCATTTGGTACTTCAAGAGGAAACAAACCCTAGAGATAGAACTTAGAACTACTTCATTTTGTCAAGTTTCACGGAGCTAGCACAAACCGTGTTTGATTTAGAGGTCTATATAACAGAAAACAGAGTGAAACCTAAAAATTCAAACTGTTACTGGAAACGAACGCTTGAACCTAGAAGAGTGAAAGTTGGGCAGCCAAGTGGGATTAGTGAACTGATCATTACCACCAAGTATCATCAAGATTTGGTGAAAAAATGTTTGCTGAGATTTCAGCAAACTAGTAGTTTTTTGGAAGCTTGGCATCCCCTTTCAAACGAAAGTGTTTTTCGCCAGTTTCTGCATGGTGTACTTCAAGAGGAAACAAACCATAGATATAGAACTTAGAACTACTTCATTTTGTCAAGTTTCAAGGAGCTAGCACAAACCGTGTTTGATTTAGAGTTTCAAACACATCTATCTATATAGCAGAAAACAGAGTGAAACCTAAAAATTCAAAGTGTTACTGGAAACGAACGCTTGAACCTAGAAGAGTGAAAATTGGGCATCCAAGTGGGCTTAGTGAACTGATCATTACCACCAAGTATCATCAAGATATGGTGAAAAAATGGTTGCTGAGATTTCAGCAAACGAGTAGTTTTTTGGAAGCTTGGCAACCCCTTTCAAACGAAAGTGTTCTTCGCCAGTCTCTGCATTTGGTACTTCAAGAGGAAACAAACCATAGAGATAGAACTTAGAACTACTTCATTTTGTCAAGTATCACGGAGCTAGCACAAACCGTGTTTGATTTAGACTTTCAAACACATCTATCTATAGCAGAAAACAGAGTGAAACCTAAAAATTCAAACTGTTACTGGAAACGAACGCTTGAACCTAGAAGAGTGAAAGTTGGGCAGCCAAGTGGGCTTAGTGAACTGATCATTACCACCACGTATCATCAAGATTTGGTGAAAAAATGTTTGCTGAGATTTCAGCAAACTAGTAGTTTTTTGGAAGCATGGCAACCCTTTTCAAACGAAAGTGTTCTTCGCCAGTCTCTGCATGGGGTACTTCAAGAGGAAACAAACCATAGAGATAGAACTTAGAACTACTTCATTTTGTCAAGTTTCAAGGAGCTAGCACAAACCGTGTTTGATTTAGAGTTTCAAACACATCTATCTATATAGCAGAAAACAGAGTGAAACCTAAAAATTCAAAGTGTTACTGGAAACGAACGCTTGAACCTAGAAGAGTGAAAATTGGGCCGCCAAGTGGGCTTAGTGAACTGATCATTACCACCAAGTATCATCAACATTTGGTGAAAAAATGTTTGCTGAGATTTCAGCAAACGAGTAGTTTTTTGGAAGCCTGGCAACCCCTTTCAAACGAAAGTGTTCTTCGCCAGTCTCTGCATTTGGTACTTCAAGAGGAAACAAACCCTAGAGATAGAACTTAGAACTACTTCATTTTGTCAAGTTTCACGGAGCTAGCACAAACCGTGTTTGATTTAGAGGTCTATATAACAGAAAACAGAGTGAAACCTAAAAATTCAAACTGTTACTGGAAACGAACGCTTGAACCTAGAAGAGTGAAAGTTGGGCAGCCAAGTGGGATTAGAGAACTGATCATTACCACCAAGTATCATCAAGATTTGGTGAAAAAATGTTTGCTGAGATTTCAGCAAACTAGTAGTTTTTTGGAAGCTTGGCATCCCCTTTCAAACCAAAGTGTTTTTCGCCAGTTTCTGCATGGTGTACTTCAAGAGGAAACAAACCGTAGAGATAGAACTTAGAACTACTTCATTTTGTCAAGTTTCAAGGAGCTAGCACAAACCGTGTTTGATTTAGAGTTTCAAACACATCTATCTATATAGCAGAAAACAGAGTGAAACCTAAAAATTCAAAGTGTTACTGGAAACGAACGCTTGAACCTAGAAGACTGAAAATTGGGCAGCCAAGTGGGCTTAGTGAACTGATCATTACCACCAAGTATCATCAAGATATGGTGAAAAAATGGTTGCTGAGATTTCAGCAAACGAGTAGTTTTTTGGAAGCTTGGCAACCCCTTTCAAACGAAAGTGTTCTTCGCCAGTCTCTGCATTTGGTACTTCAAGAGGAAACAAACCATAGAGATAGAACTTAGAACTACTTCATTTTGTCAAGTATCACGGAGCTAGCACAAACCGTGTTTGATTTAGACTTTCAAACACATCTATCTATAGCAGAAAACAGAGTGAAACCTAAAAATTCAAACTGTTACTGGAAACGAACGCTTGAACCTAGAAGAGTGAAAGTTGGGCAGCCAAGTGGGCTTAGTGAACTGATCATTACCACCAAGTATCATCAAGATTTGGTGAAAAAATGTTTGCTGAGATTTCAGCAAACTAGTAGTTTTTTGGAAGCATGGCAACCCCTTTCAAACGAGAGTGTTTTTCGCCAGTCTCTGCATGGGGTACTTCAAGAGGAAACAAACCATAGAGATAGAACTTAGAACTACTTCATTTTGTCAAGTTTCAAGGAGCTAGCACAAACCGTGTTTGATTTAGAGTTTCAAACACATCTATCTATATAGCAGAAAACAGAGTGAAACCTAAAAATTCAAAGTGTTACTGGAAACGAACGCTTGAACCTAGAAGAGTGAAAGTTGGGCAGCCAAGTGGGATTAGTGAACTGATCATTACCACCAAGTATCATCAAGATTTGGTGAAAAAATGTTTGCTGAGATTTCAGCAAACTAGTAGTTTTTTGGAAGCATGGCAACCCCTTTCAAACGAAAGTGTTCTTCGCCAGTCTCTGCATGGGGTACTTCAAGAGGAAACAAACCATAGAGATAGAACTTAGAACTACTTCATTTTGTCAAGTATCACGGAGCTAGCACAAACCGTGTTTGATTTAGAGTTTCAAACACATCTATCTATATAGCAGAAAACAGAGTGAAACCTAAAAATTCAAACTGTTACTGGAAACGAACGCTTGAACCTAGAAGAGTGAAAGTTGGGCAGCCAAGTGGGATTAGTGAACTGATCATTACCACCAAGTATCATCAAGATTTGGTGAAAAAATGTTTGCTGAGATTTCAGCAAACTAGTAGTTTTTTGGAAGCTTGGCAACCCCTTTCAAACGAAAGTGTTTTTCGCCAGTCTCTGCATGGGGTACTTCAAGAGGAAACAAACCATAGAGATAGAACTAACAACTACTTCATATTGTCAAGTTTCAAGGAGCTAGAACAAACCGTGTTTGATTTAGAGTTTCAAAGACATCTATCTATATAGCAGAAAACAGAGTGAAACCTAAAATTTCAAAGTTTTACTGGAAACGAACGCTTGAACCTAGAAGAGTAAAAATTGGGCAGCCAAGTGGGCTTAGTGAACTGATCATTACCACCAAGTATCATCAAGTTTTGGTGAAAAAATGTTTGCTGAGATTTCAGCAAACGAGTAGTTTTTTGGAAGCTTGGCAACCCCTTTCAAACGAAAGTGTTTTTCGCCAGTCTCTGCATGGGGTACTTCAAGAGGAAACAAACCATAGAGATAGAACTTAGAACTACTTCATTTTGTCAAGTTTCAAGGAGCTAGCACAAACCGTGTTTGATTTAGAGTTTCAAACACATCTATCTATATAGCAGAAAACAGAGTGAAACCTAAAAATTCAAAGTGTTACTGGAAACGAACGCTTGAACCTAGAAGAGTGAAAATTGGGCAGCCAAGTGGGCTTAGTGAACTGATCATTACCACCAAGTATCATCAACATTTGGTGAAAAAATGTTTGCTGAGATTTCAGCAAACGAGTAGTTTTTTGGAAGCTTGGCAACCCCTTTCAAACGAAAGTGTTCTTCGCCAGTCTCTGCATTTGGTACTTCAAGAGGAAACAAACCCTAGAGATAGAACTTAGAACTACTTCATTTTGTCAAGTTTCACGGAGCTAGCACAAACCGTGTTTGATTTAGAGGTCTATATAACAGAAAACAGAGTGAAACCTAAAAATTCAAACTGTTACTGGAAACGAACGCTTGAACCTAGAAGAGTGAAAGTTGGGCAGCCAAGTGGGATTAGTGAACTGATCATTACCAAAAGTATCATCAAGATTTGGTGAAAAAATGTTTGCTGAGATTTCAGCAAACTAGTAGTTTTTTGGAAGCTTGGCATCCCCTTTCAAACGAAAGTGTTTTTCGCCAGTTTCTGCATGGTGTACTTCAAGAGGAAACAAACCATAGAGATAGAACTTAGAACTACTTCATTTTGTCAAGTTTCAAGGAGCTAGCACAAACCGTGTTTGATTTAGAGTTTCAAACACATCTATCTATATAGCAGAAAACAGAGTGAAACCTAAAAATTCAAAGTGTTACTGGAAACGAACGCTTGAACGTAGAAGACTGAAAATTGGGCAGCCAAGTGGGCTTAGTGAACTGATCATTACCACCAAGTATCATCAAGATATGGTGAAAAATGGTTGCTGAGATTTCAGCAAACGAGTAGTTTTTTGGAAGCTTGGCAACCCCTTTCAAACGAAAGTGTTCTTCGCCAGTCTCTGCATTTGGTACTTCAAGAGGAAACAAACCATAGAGATAGAACTTAGAACTACTTCATTTTGTCAAGTATCACGGAGCTAGCACAAACCGTGTTTGATTTAGACTTTCAAACACATCTATCTATAGCAGAAAACAGAGTGAAACCTAAAAATTCAAACTGTTACTGGAAACGAACGCTTGAACCTAGAAGAGTGAAAGTTGGGCAGCCAGGTGGGCTTAGTGAACTGATCATTACCACCAAGTATCATCAAGATTTGGTGAAAAAATGTTTGCTGAGATTTCAGCAAACTAGTAGTTTTTTGGAAGCATGGCAACCCCTTTCAAACGAGAGTGTTTTTCGCCAGTCTCTGCATGGGGTACTTCAAGAGGAAACAAACCATAGAGATAGAACTTAGAACTACTTCATTTTGTCAAGTTTCAAGGAGCTAGCACAAACCGTGTTTGATTTAGAGTTTCAAACACATCTATCTATATAGCAGAAAACAGAGTGAAACCTAAAAATTCAAAGTGTTACTGGAAACGAACGCTTGAACCTAGAAGAGTGAAAGTTGGGCAGCCAAGTGGGATTAGTGAACTGATCATTACCACCAAGTATCATCAAGATTTGGTGAAAAAATGTTTGCTGAGATTTCAGCAAACTAGTAGTTTTTTGGAAGCATAGCAACCCCTTTCAAACGAAAGTGTTCTTCGCCAGTCTCTGCATGGGGTACTTCAAGAGGAAACAAACCATAGAGATAGAACTTAGAACTACTTCATTTTGTCAAGTATCACGGAGCTAGCACAAACCGTGTTTGATTTAGAGTTTCAAACACATCTATCTATATAGCAGAAAACAGAGTGAAACCTAAAAATTCAAACTGTTACTGGAAACGAACGCTTGAACCTAGAAGAGTGAAAGTTGGGCAGCCAAGTGGGATTAGTGAACTGATCATTACCACCAAGTATCATCAAGATTTGGTGAAAAAATATTTGCTGAGATTTCAGCAAACTAGTAGTTTTTTGGAAGCTTGGCAACCCCTTTCAAACGAAAGTGTTTTTCGCCAGTCTCTGCATGGGGTACTTCAAGAGGAAACAAACCATAGAGATAGAACTAACAACTACTTCATATTGTCAAGTTTCAAGGAGCTAGAACAAACCGTGTTTGATTTAGAGTTTCAAAGACATCTATCTATATAGCAGAAAACAGAGTGAAACCTAAAATTTCAAAGTTTTACTGGAAACGAACGCTTGAACCTAGAAGAGTAAAAATTGGGCAGCCAAGTGGGCTTAGTGAACTGATCATTACCACCAAGTATCATCAAGTTTTGGTGAAAAAATGTTTGCTGAGATTTCAGCAAACGAGTAGTTTTTTGGAAGCTTGGCAACCCCTTTCAAACGAAAGTGTTTTTCGCCAGTCTCTGCATGGGGTACTTCAAGAGGAAACAAACCATAGAGATAGAACTTAGAACTACTTCATTTTGTCAAGTTTCAAGGAGCTAGCACAAACCGTGTTTGATTTAGAGTTTCAAACACATCTATCTATATAGCAGAAAACAGAGTGAAACCTAAAAATTCAAAGTGTTACTGGAAACGAACGCTTGAACCTAGAAGAGTGAAAATTGGGCAGCCAAGTGGGCTTAGTGAACTGATCATTACCACCAAGTATCATCAACATTTGGTGAAAAAATGTTTGCTGAGATTTCAGCAAACGAGTAGTTTTTTGGAAGCTTGGCAACCCCTTTCAAACGAAAGTGTTCTTCGCCAGTCTCTGCATTTGGTACTTCAAGAGGAAACAAACCCTAGAGATAGAACTTAGAACTACTTCATTTTGTCAAGTTTCACGGAGCTAGCACAAACCGTGTTTGATTTAGAGGTCTATATAACAGAAAACAGAGTGAAACCTAAAAATTCAAACTGTTACTGGAAACGAACGCTTGAACCTAGAAGAGTGAAAGTTGGGCAGCCAAGTGGGATTAGTGAACTGATCATTACCACAAAGTATCATCAAGATTTGTTGAAAAAATGTTTGCTGAGATTTCAGTTAAACTAGTAGTTTTTTGGAAGCTTGGCATCCCCTTTCAAACGAAAGTGTTTTTCGCCAGTTTCTGCATGGTGTACTTCAAGAGGAAACAAACCATAGAGATAGAACTTAGAACTACTTCATTTTGTCAAGTTTCAAGGAGCTAGCACAAACCGTGTTTGATTTAGAGTTTCAAACACATCTATCTATATAGCAGAAAACAGAGTGAAACCTAAAAATTCAAACTGTTACTGGAAACGAACGCTTGAACCTCGAAGAGTGAAAGTTGGGCAGCCAAGTGGGATTAGTGAACTGATCATTACCACCAAGTATCATCAAGATTTGGTGAAAAAATGTTTGCTGAGATTTCAGCAAACTAGTAGTTTTTTGGAAGCATGGCAACCCCTTTCAAACGAAAGTGTTTTTCGCCAGTCTCTGCATGGGGTACTTCAAGAGGAAACAAACCATAGAGATAGAACTTAGAACTACTTCATTTTGTCAAGTTTCAAGGAGCTAGCACAAACCGTGTTTGATTTAGAGTTTCAAACACATCTATCTATATAGCAGAAAACAGAGTGAAACCTAAAAATTCAAAGTGTTACTGGAAACGAACGCTTGAACCTAGAAGAGTGAAAGTTGGGCAGCCAAGTGGGATTAGTGAACTGATCATTACCACCAAGTATCATCAAGATTTGGTGAAAAAATGTTTGCTGAGATTTCAGCAAACTAGTAGTTTTTTGGAAGCTTGGCAACCCCTTTCAAACGAAAGTGTTTTTCGCCAGTCTCTGCATGGGGTACTTCAAGAGGAAACAAACCATAGAGATAGAACTTAGAGCTAATTCATTTGGTCAAGTTTCAAGGAGCTAGCACATACCGTGTTTGATTTAGAGTTTCAACACATCTATCTATATAGCAGAAAACAGAGTGAAACCTAAAAATTCAAAGTGTTACTGGAAACGAACGCTTGAACCTAGAAGAGTGAAAATTGGGCAGCCAAGTGGGCTTAGTGAACTGATCATTACCACCAAGTATCATCAAGATTTGGTGAAAAAATGTTTGCTGAGATTTCAGCAAACTAGTAGTTTTTTGGAAGCTTGGCAACCCCTTTCAAACGAAAGTGTTTTTCGCCAGTCTCTGCATGGGGTACTTCAAGAGGAAAAAAACCATTGAGATAGAACTAACAACTACTTCATATTGTCAAGTTTCAAGGAGCTAGCACAAACCGTGTTTGATTTAGAGTTTCAAAGACATCTATCTATATAGCAGAAAACAGAGTGAAACCTAAAAATTCAAAGTGTTACTGGAAACGAACGCTTGAACCTAGAAGAGTGAAAATTGGGCAGCCAAGTGGGCTTAGTGAACTGATCATTACCACCAAGTATCATCAACATTTGGTGAAAAAATGTTTGCTGAGATTTCAGCAAACGAGTAGTTTTTTGGAAGCTTGGCAACGCCTTTCAAACGAAAGTGTTCTTCGCCAGTCTCTGCATTTGGTACTTCAAGAGGAAACAAACCATAGAGATAGAACTTAGAACTACTTCATTTTGTCAAGTTTCACGGAGCTAGCACAAACCGTGTTTGATTTAGAGTTTCAAACACATCTATCTATATAGCAGAAAACAGAGTGAAACCTAAAAATTCAAAGTGTTACTGGAAACGAACGCTTGAACCTAGAAGAGTGAAAGTTGGGCAGCCAAGTGGGATTAGTGAACTGATCATTACCACCAAGTATCATCAAGATTTGGTGAAAAAATGTTTGCTGAGATTTCAGCAAACTAGTAGTTTTTTGGAAGCTTGGCAACCCCTTTCAAACGAAAGTGTTTTTCGCCAGTCTCTGCATGGGGCACTTCAAGAGGAAACAAACCATAGAGATAGAACTTAGAACTACTTCATTTGGTCAAGTTTCAAGGAGCTAGCACAAACCGTGTTTGATTTAGAGTTTCAACACATCTATCTATATAGCAGAAAACAGAGTGAAACCTAAAAATTCAAAGTGTTACTGGAAACGAACGCTTGAACCTAGAAGAGTGAAAATTGGGCAGCCAAGTGGGCTTAGTGAACTGATCATTACCACCAAGTATCATCAAGATATGGTGAAAAAATGTTTGCTGAGATTTCAGCAAACGAGTAGTTTTTTGGAAGCTTGGCAACCCCTTTCAAACGAAAGTGTTCTTCGCCAGTCTCTGCATTTGGTACTTCAAGAGGAAACAAACCCTAGAGATAGAACTTAGAACTACTTCATTTTGTCAAGTTTCACGGAGCTAGCACAAACCGTGTTTGATTTAGAGGTCTATATAACAGAAAACAGAGTGAAACCTAAAAATTCAAACTGTTACTGGAAACGAACGCTTGAACCTAGAAGAGTGAAAGTTGGGCAGCCAAGTGGGATTAGTGAACTGATCATTACCACCAAGTATCATCAAGATTTGGTGAAAAAATGTTTGCTGAGATTTCAGCAAACTAGTAGTTTTTTGGAAGCTTGGCATCCCCTTTCAAACGAAAGTGTTTTTCGCCAGTTTCTGCATGGTGTACTTCAAGAGGAAAAAAACCATAGAGATAGAACTTAGAACTACTTCATTTTGTCAAGTTTCAAGGAGCTAGCACAAACCGTGTTTGATTTAGAGTTTCAAACACATCTATCTATATAGCAGAAAACAGAGTGAAACCTAAAAATTCAAAGTGTTACTGGAAATGAACGCTTGAACCTAGAAGAGTGAAAATTGGGCAGCCAAGTGGGCTTAGTGAACTGATCATTACCACCAAGTATCATCAAGATATGGTGAAAAAATGGTTGCTGAGATTTCAGCAAACGAGTAGTTTTTTGGAAGCTTGGCAACCCCTTTCAAACGAAAGTGTTCTTCGCCAGTCTCTGCATTTGGTACTTCAAGAGGAAACAAACCATAGAGATAGAACTTAGAACTACTTCATTTTGTCAAGTATCACGGAGCTAGCACAAACCGTGTTTGATTTAGACTTTCAAACACATCTATCTATAGCAGAAAACAGAGTGAAACCTAAAAATTCAAACTGTTACTGGAAACGAACGCTTGAACCTAGAAGAGTGAAAGTTGGGCAGCCAAGTGGGCTTAGTGAACTGATCATTACCACCAAGTATCATCAACATTTGGTGAAAAAATGTTTGCTGAGGTTTCAGCAAACTAGTAGTTTTTTGGAAGCTTGGCAACCCCTTTCAAACGAAAGTGTTTTTCGCCAGTCTCTGCATGGGGTACTTCAAGAGGAAAAAAACCATTGAGATAGAACTAAGAACTACTTCATATTGTCAAGTTTCAAGGAGCTAGCACAAACCGTGTTTGATTTAGAGTTTCAAAGACATCTATCTATATAGCAGAAAACAGAGTGAAACCTAAAAATTCAAAGTGTTACTGGAAACGAACGCTTGAACCTAGAAGAGTGAAAATTGGGCAGCCAAGTGGGCTTAGTGAACTGATCATTACCACCAAGTATCATCAAGATATGGTGAAAAAATGGTTGCTGAGATTTCAGCAAACGAGTAGTTTTTTGGAAGCTTGGCAACCCCTTTCAAACGAAAGTGTTCTTCGCCAGTCTCTGCATTTGGTACTTCAAGAGGAAACAAACCCTAGAGATAGAACTTAGAACTACTTCATTTTGTCAAGTTTCACGGAGCTAGCACAAACCGTGTTTGATTTAGAGGTCTATATAACAGAAAACAGAGTGAAACCTAAAAATTCAAACTGTTACTGGAAACGAACGCTTGAACCTAGAAGAGTGAAAGTTGGGCAGCCAAGTGGGATTAGTGAACTGATCATTACCACCAAGTATCATCAAGATTTGTTGAAAAAATGTTTGCTGAGATTTCAGTTAAACTAGTAGTTTTTTGGAAGCTTGGCATCCCCTTTCAAACAAAAGTGTTTTTCGCCAGTTTCTGCATGGTGTACTTCAAGAGGAAACAAACCATAGAGATAGAACTTAGAACTACTTCATTTTGTCAAGTTTCAAGGAGCTAGCACAAACCGTGTTTGATTTAGAGTTTCAAACACATCTATCTATATAGCAGAAAACAGAGTGAAACCTAAAAATTCAAACTGTTACTGGAAACGAACGCTTGAACCTCGAAGAGTGAAAGTTGGGCAGCCAAGTGGGATTAGTGAACTGATCATTACCACCAAGTATCTTCAAGATTTGGTGAAAAAATGTTTGCTGAGATTTCAGCAAACTAGTAGTTTTTTGGAAGCATGGCAACCCCTTTCAAACGAAAGTGTTTTTCGCCAGTCTCTGCATGGGGTACTTCAAGAGGAAACAAACCATAGAGATAGAACTTAGAACTACTTCATTTTGTCAAGTTTCAAGGAGCTAGCACAAACCGTGTTTGATTTAGAGTTTCAAACACATCTATCTATATAGCAGAAAACAGAGTGAAACCTAAAAATTCAAAGTGTTACTGGAAACGAACGCTTGAACCTAGAAGAGTGAAAGTTGGGCAGCCAAGTGGGATTAGTGAACTGATCATTACCACCAAGTATCATCAAGATTTGGTGAAAAAATGTTTGCTGAGATTTCAGCAAACTAGTAGTTTTTTGGAAGCATGGCAACCCCTTTCAAACGAAAGTGTTCTTCGCCAGTCTCTGCATGGGGTACTTCAAGAGGAAACAAACCATAGAGATAGAACTTAGAACTACTTCATTTTGTCAAGTATCACGGAGCTAGCACAAACCGTGTTTGATTTAGAGTTTCAAACACATCTATCTATATAGCAGAAAACAGAGTGAAACCTAAAAATTCAAACTGTTACTGGAAACGAACGCTTGAACCTAGAAGAGTGAAAGTTGGGCAGCCAAGTGGGATTAGTGAACTGATCATTACCACCAAGTATCATCAAGATTTGGTGAAAAAATGTTTGCTGAGATTTCAGCAAACTAGTAGTTTTTTGGAAGCTTGGCAACCCCTTTCAAACGAAAGTGTTTTTCGCCAGTCTCTGCATGGGGTACTTCAAGAGGAAACAAACCATAGAGATAGAACTTAGAGCTACTTCATTTGGTCAAGTTTCAAGGAGCTAGCACATACCGTGTTTGATTTAGAGTTTCAACACATCTATCTATATAGCAGAAAACAGAGTGAAACCTAAAAATTCAAAGTGTTACTGGAAACGAACGCTTGAACCTAGAAGAGTGAAAATTGGGCAGCCAAGTGGGCTTAGTGAACTGATCATTACCACCAAGTATCATCAAGATTTGGTGAAAAAATGTTTGCTGAGATTTCAGCAAACTAGTAGTTTTTTGGAAGCTTGGCAACCCCTTTCAAACGAAAGTGTTTTTCGCCAGTCTCTGCATGGGGTACTTCAAGAGGAAAAAAACCATTGAGATAGAACTAACAACTACTTCATATTGTCAAGTTTCAAGGAGCTAGCACAAACCGTGTTTGATTTAGAGTTTCAAAGACATCTATCTATATAGCAGAAAACAGAGTGAAACCTAAAAATTCAAAGTGTTACTGGAAACGAACGCTTGAACCTAGAAGAGTGAAAATTGGGCAGCCAAGTGGGCTTAGTGAACTGATCATTACCACCAAGTATCATCAACATTTGGTGAAAAAATGTTTGCTGAGATTTCAGCAAACGAGTAGTTTTTTGGAAGCTTGGCAACGCCTTTCAAACGAAAGTGTTCTTCGCCAGTCTCTGCATTTGGTACTTCAAGAGGAAACAAACCATAGAGATAGAACTTAGAACTACTTCATTTTGTCAAGTTTCACGGAGCTAGCACAAACCGTGTTTGATTTAGAGTTTCAAACACATCTATCTATATAGCAGAAAACAGAGTGAAACCTAAAAATTCAAAGTGTTACTGGAAACGAACGCTTGAACCTAGAAGAGTGAAAGTTGGGCAGCCAAGTGGGATTAGTGAACTGATCATTACCACCAAGTATCATCAAGATTTGGTGAAAAAATGTTTGCTGAGATTTCAGCAAACTAGTAGTTTTTTGGAAGCTTGGCAACCCCTTTCAAACGAAAGTGTTTTTCGCCAGTCTCTGCATGGGGCACTTCAAGAGGAAACAAACCATAGAGATAGAACTTAGAACTACTTCATTTGGTCAAGTTTCAAGGAGCTAGCACAAACCGTGTTTGATTTAGAGTTTCAACACATCTATCTATATAGCAGAAAACAGAGTGAAACCTAAAAATTCAAAGTGTTACTGGAAACGAACGCTTGAACCTAGAAGAGTGAAAATTGGGCAGCCAAGTGGGCTTAGTGAACTGATCATTACCACCAAGTATCATCAAGATATGGTGAAAAAATGGTTGCTGAGATTTCAGCAAACGAGTAGTTTTTTGGAAGCTTGGCAACCCCTTTCAAACGAAAGTGTTCTTCGCCAGTCTCTGCATTTGGTACTTCAAGAGGAAACAAACCCTAGAGATAGAACTTAGAACTACTTCATTTTGTCAAGTTTCACGGAGCTAGCACAAACCGTGTTTGATTTAGAGGTCTATATAACAGAAAACAGAGTGAAACCTAAAAATTCAAACTGTTACTGGAAACGAACGCTTGAACCTAGAAGAGTGAACGTTGGGCAGCCAAGTGGGATTAGTGAACTGATCATTACCACCAAGTATCATCAAGATTTGGTGAAAAAATGTTTGCTGAGATTTCAGCAAACTAGTAGTTTTTTGGAAGCTTGGCATCCCCTTTCAAACGAAAGTGTTTTTCGCCAGTTTCTGCATGGTGTACTTCAAGAGGAAACAAACCATAGAGATAGAACTTAGAACTACTTCATTTTGTCAAGTTTCAAGGAGCTAGCACAAACCGTGTTTGATTTAGAGTTTCAAACACATCTATCTATATAGCAGAAAACAGAGTGAAACCTAAAAATTCAAAGTGTTACTGGAAACGAACGCTTGAACCTAGAAGAGTGAAAATTGGGCAGCCAAGTGGGCTTAGTGAACTGATCATTACCACCAAGTATCATCAAGATATGGTGAAAAAATGGTTGCTGAGATTTCAGCAAACGAGTAGTTTTTTGGAAGCTTGGCAACCCCTTTCAAACGAAAGTGTTCTTCGCCAGTCTCTGCATTTGGTACTTCAAGAGGAAACAAACCATAGAGATAGAACTTAGAACTACTTCATTTTGTCAAGTATCACGGAGCTAGCACAAACCGTGTTTGATTTAGACTTTCAAACACATCTATCTATAGCAGAAAACAGAGTGAAACCTAAAAATTCAAACTGTTACTGGAAACGAACGCTTGAACCTAGAAGAGTGAAAGTTGGGCAGCCAAGTGGGCTTAGTGAACTGATCATTACCACCAAGTATCATCAACATTTGGTGAAAAAATGTTTGCTGAGGTTTCAGCAAACTAGTAGTTTTTTGGAAGCATGGCAACCCCTTTCAAACGAAAGTGTTCTTCGCCAGTCTCTGCATGGTGTACTTCAAGAGGAAACAAACCATAGAGATAGAACTTAGAACTACTTCATTTGGTCAAGTTTCAAGGAGCTAGCACAAACCGTGTTTGATTTAGAGTTTCAAACACATCTATCTATATAGCAGAAAACAGAGTGAAACCTAAAAATTCAAACTGTTACTGGAAACGAACGCTTGAACCTAGAAGAGTGAAAGTTGGGAAGCCAAGTGGGATTAGTGAACTGATCATTACCACCAAGTATCATCAAGATTTGGTGAAAAAATGTTTGCTGAGATTTCAGCAAACTAGTAGTTTTTTGGAAGCATGGCAACCCCTTTCAAACGAAAGTGTTTTTCGCCAGTCTCTGCATGGGGTACTTCAAGAGGAAATAAACCATAGAGATAGAACTTAGAACTACTTCATTTTGTCAAGTTTCAAGGGGCTAGCACAAACCGTGTTTGATTTAGAGTTTCAAACACATCTATCTATATAGCAGAAAACAGAGTGAAACCTAAAAATTCAAAGTGTTACTGGAAACGAACGCTTGAACCTAGAAGATTGAAAGTTGGGCAGCCAAGTGGGCTTAGTGAACTGATCATTACCACCAAGTATCATCAAGATTTGGTGAAAAAATGTTTGCTGAGATTTCAGCAAACCAGTAGTTTTTTGGAAGCATGGCAACCCCTTTCAAACGAAAGTGTTCTTCGCCAGTCTCTGCATGGGGTACTTCAAGAGGAAACAAACCATAGAGATAGAACTTAGAACTACTTCATTTTGTCAAGTATCACGGAGCTAGCACAAACCGTGTTTGATTTAGAGTTTCAAACACATCTATCTATATAGCAGAAAACAGAGTGAAACCTAAAAATTCAAAGTGTTACTGGAAACGAACGCTTGAACCTAGAAGAGTGAAAGTTGGGCAGCCAAGTGGGATTAGTGAACTGATCATTACCACCAAGTATCATCAAGATTTGGTGAAAAAATGTTTGCTGAGATTTCAGCAAACTAGTAGTTTTTTGGAAGCTTGGCAACCCCTTTCAAACGAAAGTGTTTTTCGCCAGTCTCTGCATGGGGTACTTCAAGAGGAAAAAAACCATAGAGATAGAACTAACAACTACTTCATTTTGTCAAGTTTCAAGGAGCTAGCACAAACCGTGTTTGATTTAGAGTTTCAAACACATCTATCTATATAGCAGAAAGCAGAGTGAAACCTAAAAATTCAAACTGTTACTGGAAACGAACGCTTGAACCTAGAAGAGTGAAAGTTGGGCAGCCAAGTGGGATTAGTGAACTGATCATTACCACCAAGTATCATCAAGATTTGGTGAAAAAATGTTTGCTGAGATTTCAGCAAACTAGTAGTTTTTTGGAAGCATGGCAACCCCTTTCAAACGAAAGTGTTCTTCGCCAGTCTCTGCATGGGGTACTTCAAGAGGAAACAAACCATAGAGATAGAACTTAGAACTACTTCATTTTGTCAAGTATCACGGAGCTAGCACAAACCGTGTTTGATTTAGAGTTTCAAACACATCTATCTATATAGCAGAAAACAGAGTGAAACCTAAAAATTCAAACTGTTACTGGAAACGAACGCTTGAACCTAGAAGAGTGAAAGTTGGGCAGCTAAGTGGGATTAGTGAACTGATCACTACCACCAAGTATCATCAAGATTTGGTGAAAAAATGTTTGCTGAGATTTCAGCAAACTAGTAGTTTTTTGGAAGCTTGGCAACCCCTTTAAAACGAAAGTGTTTTTCGCCAGTCTCTGCATGGGGTACTTCAAGAGGAAACAAACCATAGATATAGAACTTAGAACTACTTCATTTCGTCAAGTTTCAAGGAGCTAGCACAAACCGTGTTTGATTTAGAGTTTCAACACCCCTATCTATATAGCAGGAAACAGAGTGAAACCTAAAAATTCAAAGTGTTACTGGAAACGAACGCTTGAACCTAGAAGAGTGAAAATTGGGCAGCCAAGTGGGCTTAGTGAACTGATCATTACCACCAAGTATCATCAAGATTTGGTGAAAAAATGTTTGCTGAGATTTCAGCAAACTAGTAGTTTTTTGGAAGCTTGGCAACCCCTTTCAAACGAAAGTGTTTTTCGCCAGTCTCTGCATGGGGTACTTCAAGAGGAAAAAAACCATAGAGATAGAACTAACAACTACTTCATTTTGTCAAGTTTCAAGGAGCTAGCACAAACCGTGTTTGATTTAGAGTTTCAAAGACATCTATCTATATAGCAGAAAACAGAGTGAAACCTAAAATTTCAAAGTGTTACTGGAAACGAACGCTTGAACCTAGAAAAGTAAAAATTGGGCAGCCAAGTGGGCTTAGTGAACTGATCATTACCACCAAGTATCATCAAGTTTTGGTGAAAAAATATTTGCTGAGATTTCAGCAAACGAGTAGTTTTTTGGAAGCTTGGCAACACCTTTAAAACGAAAGTGTTTTTCGCCAGTCTCTGCATGGGGTACTTCAAGAGGAAACAAACCATAGAGATAGAACTTAGAACTACTTCATTTTGTCAAGTTTCAAGGAGCTAGCACAAACCGTGTTTGATTTAGAGTTTCAAACACATCTATCTATATAGCAGAAAACAGAGTGAAACCTAAAAATTCAAAGTGTTACTGGAAACGAACGCTTGAACCTAGAAGAGTGAAAATTGGGCCGCCAAGTGGGCTTAGTGAACTGATCATTACCACCAAGTATCATCAACATTTGGTGAAAAAATGTTTGCTGAGATTTCAGCAAACGAGTAGTTTTTTGGAAGCTTGGCAACCCCTTTCAAACGAAAGTGTTCTTCGCCAGTCTCTGCATTTGGTACTTCAAGAGGAAACAAACCCTAGAGATAGAACTTAGAACTACTTCATTTTGTCAAGTTTCACAGAGCTAGCACAAACCGTGTTTGATTTAGAGGTCTATATAACAGAAAACAGAGTGAAACCTAAAAATTCAAACTGTTACTGGAAACGAACGCTTGAACCTAGAAGAGTGAAAGTTGGGCAGCCAAGTGGGATTAGTGAACTGATCATTACCACCAAGTATCATCAAGATTTGGTGAAAAAATGTTTGCTGAGATTTCAGCAAACTAGTAGTTTTTTGGAAGCTTGGCATCCCCTTTCAAACGAAAGTGTTTTTCGCCAGTTTCTGCATGGTGTACTTCAAGAGGAAACAAACCATAGAGATAGAACTTAGAACTACTTCATTTTGTCAAGTTTCAAGGAGCTAGCACAAACCGTGTTTGATTTAGAGTTTCAAACACATCTATCTATATAGCAGAAAACAGAGTGAAACCTAGAAATTCAAAGTGTTACTGGAAACGAACGCTTGAACCTAGAAGAGTGAAAATTGGGCAGCCAACTGGGCTTAGTGAACTGATCATTACCACCAAGTATCATCAAGATATGGTGAAAAAATGGTTGCTGAGATTTCAGCAAACGAGTAGTATTTTGGAAGCTTGGCAACCCCTTTCAAACGAAAGTGTTCTTCGCCAGTCTCTGCATTTGGTACTTCAAGAGGAAACAAACCATAGAGTTAGAACTTAGAACTACTTCATTTTGTCAAGTATCACGGAGCTAGCACAAACCGTGTTTGATTTAGACTTTCAAACACATCTATCTATAGCAGAAAACAGAGTGAAACCTAAAAATTCAAACTGTTACTGGAAACGAACGCTTGAACCTAGAAGAGTGAAAGTTGGCCAGCCAAGTGGGCTTAGTGAACTGATCATTACCACCAAGTATCATCAAGATTTGGTGAAAAAATGTTTGCTGAGGTTTCAGCAAACTAGTAGTTTTTTGGAAGCATGGCAACCTCTTTCAAACGAAAGTGTTCTTCGCCAGTCTCTGCATGGGGTACTTCAAGAGGAAACAAACCATAGAGATAGAACTTAGAACTACTTCATTTTATCAAGTTTCACGGAGCTAGCACAAACCGTGTTTGATTTAGAGTTTCAAACACATCTATCTATATAGCAGAAAACAGAGTGAAACCTAAAAATTCAAACTGTTACTGGAAACGAACGCTTGAACCTAGAAGATTGAAAGTTGGGCAGCCAAGTGGGATTAGTTAACTGATCATTACCACCATGTATCATCAAGACTTGGTGAAAAAATGTTTGCTGAGATTTCAGCAAAGTAGTAGTTTTTTGGAAGCTTGGCCACCCCTTTCAAACGAAAGTTTTTTTCGCCAGTCTCTGCATGGTGTACTTCAAGAGGAAACAAACCATAGAGATAGAACTTAGAACTACTTCATTTGGTCAAGTTTCAAGGAGCTAGCACAAACCGTGTTTGATTTAGAGTTTCAAACACATCTATCTATATAGCAGAAAACAGAGTGAAACCTAAAAATTCAAACTGTTACTGGAAACGAACGCTTGAACCTAGAAGAGTGAAAGTTGGGCAGCCAAGTGGGATTAGTGAACTGATCATTACCACCAAGTATCATCAAGATTTGGTGAAAAAATGTTTGCTGAGATTTCAGCAAACTAGTAGTTTTTTGGAAGCTTGGCAACCCCTTTCAAACGAAAGTGTTTTTCGCCAGTCTCTGCATGGGGTACTTCAAGAGGAAACAAACCATAGAGATAGAACTTAGAACTACTTCATTTGGTCAAGTTTCAAGGAGCTAGCACAAACCGTGTTTGATTTAGAGTTTCAACACATCTATCTATATAGCAGAAAACAGAGTGAAACCTAAAAATTCAAAGTGTTACTGGAAACGAACGCTTGAACCTAGAAGAGTGAAAATTGGGCAGCCAAGTGGGCTTAGTGAACTGATCATTACCACCAAGTATCATCAAGATTTGGTGAAAAAATGTTTGCTGAGATTTCAGCAAACTAGTAGTTTTTTGGAAGCTTGGCAACCCCTTTCAAACGAAAGTGTTTTTCGCCAGTCTCTGCATGGGGTACTTCAAGAGGAAAAAACAATAGAGATAGAACTAACAACTACTTCATATTGTCAAGTTTCACGGAGCTAGCACAAACCGTGTTTGATTTAGAGTTTCAAAGACATCTATATATATAGCAGAAAACAGAGTGAAACCTAAAATTTCAAAGTTTTACTGGAAACAAACGCTTGAACCTAGAAGAGTAAAAATTGGGCAGCCAAGTGGGCTTAGTGAACTGATCATTACCACCAAGTATCATCAAGTTTTGGTGAAAAATGTTAGCTGAGATTTCAGCAAACGAGTAGTTTTTTGGAAGCTTGGCAACCCCTTTCAAACGAAAGTGTTTTTCGCCAGTCTCTGCATGGGGTACTTCAAGAGGAAACAAACCATAGAGATAGAACTTAGAACTACTTCATTTTGTCAAGTTTCAAGGAGCTAGCACAAACCGTGTTTGATTTAGAGTTTCAAACACATCTGTCTATATAGCAGAAAACAGAGTGAAACCTAAAAATTCAAAGTGTTACTGGAAACGAACGCTTGAACCTAGAAGAGTGAAAATTGGGCAGCCAAGTGGGCTTAGTGAACTGATCATTACCACCAAGTATCATCAACATTTGGTGAAAAAATGTTTGCTGAGATTTCAGCAAACGAGTAGTTTTTTGGAAGCTTGGCAACCCCTTTCAAACGAAAGTGTTCTTCGCCAGTCTCTGCATTTGGTACTTCAAGAGGAAACAAACCCTAGAGATAGAACTTAGAACTACTTCATTTTGTCAAGTTTCACGGAGCTAGCACAAACCGTGTTTGATTTAGAGGTCTATATAACAGAAAACAGAGTGAAACCTAAAAATTCAAACTGTTACTGGAAACGAACGCTTGAACCTAGAAGAGTGAAAGTTGGGCAGCCAAGTGGGATTAGTGAACTGATCATTACCACCAAGTATCATCAAGATTTGTTGAAAAAATGTTTGCTGAGATTTCAGTTAAACTAGTAGTTTTTTGGAAGCTTGGCATCCCCTTTCAAACGAAAGTGTTTTTCGCCAGTTTCTGCATGGTGTACTTCAAGAGGAAACAAACCATAGAGATAGAACTTAGAAGTACTTCATTTTGTCAAGTTTCAAGGAGCTAGCACAAACCGTGTTTGATTTAGAGTTTCAAACACATCTATCTATATAGCAGAAAACAGAGTGAAACCTAAAAATTCAAACTGTTACTGGAAACGAACGCTTGAACCTCGAAGAGTGAAAGTTGGGCAGCCAAGTGGGATTAGTGAACTGATCATTACCACCAAGTATCATCAAGATTTGGTGAAAAAATGTTTGCTGAGATTTCAGCAAACTAGTAGTTTTTTGGAAGCATGGCAACCCCTTTCAAACGAAAGTGTTTTTCGCCAGTCTCTGCATGGGGTACTTCAAGAGGAAACAAACCATAGAGATAGAACTTAGAACTACTTCATTTTGTCAAGTTTCAAGGAGCTAGCACAAACAGTGTTTGATTTAGAGTTTCAAACACATCTATCTATATAGCAGAAAACAGAGTGAAACCTAAAAATTCAAAGTGTTACTGGAAACGAACGCTTGAACCTAGAAGAGTGAAAGTTGGGCAGCCAAGTGGGATTAGTGAACTGATCATTACCACCAAGTATCATCAAGATTTGGTGAAAAAATGTTTGCTGAGATTTCAGCAAACTAGTAGTTTTTTGGAAGCATGGCAACCCCTTTCAAACGAAAGTGTTCTTCACCAGTCTCTGCATGGGGTACTTCAAGAGGAAACAAACCATAGAGATAGAACTTAGAACTACTTCATTTTGTCAAGTATCACGGAGCTAGCACAAACCGTGTTTGATTTAGAGTTTCAAACACATCTATCTATATAGCAGAAAACAGAGTGAAACCTAAAAATTCAAACTGTTACTGGAAACGAACGCTTGAACCTAGAAGAGTGAAAGTTGGGCAGCCAAGTGGGCTTAGTGAACTGATCATTACCACCAAGTATCATCAAGATTTGGTGAAAAAATGTTTGCTGAGGTTTCAGCAAACTAGTAGTGTTTTGGAAGCATGGCAACCCCTTTCAAACGAAAGTGTTCTTCGCCAGTCTCTGCATGGGGTACTTCAAGAGGAAACAAACCATAGAGATAGAACTTAGAACTACTTCATTTTGTCAAGTTTCACGGAGCTAGCACACACCGTGTTTGATTTAGAGTTTCAAACACATCTATCTATATAGCAGAAAACAGAGTGAAACCTAAAAATTCAAACTGTTACTAGAAACGAACGCTTGAACCTAGAAGATTGAAAGTTGGGCAGCCAAGTGGGATTAGTTAACTGATCATTACCACCATGTATCATCAAGATTTGGTGAAAAAATGTTTGCTGAGATTTCAGCAAAGTAGTAGTTTTTTGGAAGCTTGGCCACCCCTTTCAAACGAAAGTGTTTTTCGCCAGTCTCTGCATGGTGTACTTCAAGAGGAAACAAACCATAGAGATAGAACTTAGAACTACTTCATTTGGTCAAGTTTCAAGGAGCTAGCACAAACCGTGTTTGATTTAGAGTTTCAAACACATCTATCTATATAGCAGAAAACAGAGTGAAACCTAAAAATTCAAACTGTTACTGGAAACGAACGCTTGAACCTAGATGAGTGAAAGTTGGGCAGCCAAGTGGGATTAGTGAACTGATCATTACCACCAAGTATCATCAAGATTTGGTGAAAAAATGTTTGCTGAGATTTCAGCAAACGAGTAGTTTTTTGGAAGCTTGGCAACCCCTTTCAAACGAAAGTGTTCTTCGCCAGTCTCTGCATGGGGTACTTCAAGAGGAAACAAACCCTAGAGATAGAACTTAGAACTACTTCATTTTGTCAACTTTAACGGAGCTAGCACAAACCGTGTTTGATTTAGAGTTCTATATAATAGAAAACAGAGTGAAACCTAAAAATTCAAACTGTTACTGGAAACGAACGCTTGAACCTAGAAGAGTGAAAGTTGGGCAGCCAAGTGGGATTAGTGAACTGATCATTACCACCAAGTATCATCAACATTTGGTGAAAAAATGTTTGCTGAGATTTCAGCAAACTAGTAGTTTTTCGGAAGCTTGGCAACCACTTTCAAACGAAAGTGTTTTTCGCCAGTCTCTGCATGGGGTACTTCAAGAGGAAACAAACCATAGAGATAGAACTTAGAACTACTTCATTTTGTCAAGTTTCACGGAGCTAGCACAAACCGTGTTTGATTTAGAGTTTCAAACACATCTATCTATATAGCAGAAAACAGAGTGAAACCTAAAAATTCAAACTGTTACTGGAAACGAACGCTTGAACGTAGAAGAGTGAAAGTTGGGCAGCCAAGTGGGATTAGTGAACTGATCATTACCACCAAGTATCATCAAGATTTGGTGAAAAAATGGTTGCTGAGATTTCAGCAAACGAGTAGTTTTTTGGAAGCTTGGCAACCCCTTTCAAACGAAAGTGTTCTTCGCCAGTCTCTGCATTTGGTACTTCAACAGGAAACAAACCATAGAGATAGAACTTAGAACTACTTCATTTCGTCAAGTTTCAAGGAGCTAGCACAAACCGAGTTTGATTTAGAGTTTCAAACACATCTATCTATATAGCAGAAAACAGAGTGAAACCTAAAAATTCAAACTGTTACTGGAAACGAACGCTTGAACCTAGAAGAGTGAAAGTTGGGCAGCCAAGTGGGATTAGTGAACTGATCATTACCACCAAGTATCATCAACATTTGGTCAAAAAATGTTTGCTGAGATTTCAGCAAACTAGTAGTTTTTTGGAAGCATGGCAACCCCTTTCAAACGAAAGTGTTCTTCGCCAGTCTCTGCATGGGGTACTTCAAGAGGAAACAAACCATAGAGATAGAACTTAGAACTACTTCATTTTGTCCAGTATCACGGAGCTAGCACAAACCGTGTTTGATTTAGAGTTTCAAACACATCTATCTATATAGCAGAAAACAGAGTGAAACCTAAAAATTCAAACTGTTACTGGAAACGAACGCTTGAACCTAGAAGAGTGAAAGTTGGGCAGCCAAGTGGGATTAGTGAACTGATCATTACCACCAAGTATCATCAAGATTTGGTGAAAAAATGTTTGCTGAGATTTCAGCAAACTAGTAGTTTTTTGGAAGCTTGGCAACCCCTTTCAAACGAAAGTGTTTTTCGCCAGTCTCTGCATGGGGTACTTCAAGAGGAAAAAAACCATTGAGATAGAACTAACAACTACTTCATATTGTCAAGTTTCAAGGAGCTAGCACAAACCGTGTTTGATTTAGAGTTTCAAACACATCTATCTATATAGCAGAAAACAGAGTGAAACCTAAAAATTCAAAGTGTTACTGGAAACGAACGCTTGAACCTAGAAGAGTGAAAATTGGGCAGCCAAGTGGGCTTAGTGAACTGATCATTACCACCAAGTATCATCAACATTTGGTGAAAAAATGTTTGCTGAGATTTCAGCAAACGAGTAGTTTTTTGGAAGCTTGGCAACCCCTTTCAAACGAAAGTGTTCTTCGCCAGTCTCTGCATTTGGTACTTCAAGAGGAAACAAATCCTAGATATAGAACTTAGAACTACTTCATTTTGTCAAGTTTCACGGAGCTAGCACAAACCGTGTTTGATTTAGAGGTCTATATAACAGAAAACAGAGTGAAACCTAAAAATTCAAACTGTTACTGGAAACGAACGCTTGAACCTAGAAGAGTGAAAGTTGGGCAGCCAAGTGGGCTTAGTGAACTGATCATTACCACCAAGTATCATCAAGATTTGGTGAAAAAATGTTTGCTGAGGTTTCAGCAAACTAGTAGTTTTTTGGAATCATGGCAACCCCTTTCAAACGAAAGTGTTCTTCGCCAGTCTCTGCATGGGGTACTTCAAGAGGAAACAAACCATAGAGATAGAACTTAGAACTTCTTCATTTTATCAAGTTTCACGGAGCTAGCACAAACCGTGTTTGATTTAGAGTTTCAAACACATCTATCTATATAGCAGAAAACAGAGTGAAACCTAAAAATTCAAACTGTTACTGGAAACGAACGCTTGAACCTAGAAGATTGAAAGTTGGGCAGCCAAGTGGGATTAGTTAACTGATCATTACCACCATGTATCATCAAGATTTGGTGAAAAAATGTTTGCTGAGATTTCAGCAAAGTAGTAGTTTTTTGGAAGCTTGGCCACCCCTTTCAAACGAAAGTTTTTTTCGCCAGTCTCTGCATGGTGTACTTCAAGAGGAAACAAACCATAGAGATAGAACTTAGAACTACTTCATTTGGTCAAGTTTCAAGGAGCTAGCACAAACCGTGTTTGATTTAGAGTTTCAAACACATCTATCTATATAGCAGAAAACAGAGTGAAACCTAAAAATTCAAACTGTTACTGGAAACGAACGCTTGAACCTAGAAGAGTGAAAGTTGGGCAGCCAAGTGGGATTAGTGAACTGATCATTACCACCAAGTATCATCAAGATTTGGTGAAAAAATGTTTGCTGAGATTTCAGCAAACTAGTAGTTTTATGGAAGCATGGCAACCCCTTTCAAACGAAAGTGTTCTTCGCCAGTCTCTGCATGGGGTACTTCAAGAGGAAACAAACCATAGAGATAGAACTTAGAACTACTTCATTTTGTCAAGTATCACGGAGCTAGCACAAACCGTGTTTGATTTAGAGTTTCAAACACATCTATCTATATAGCAGAAAACAGAGTGAAACCTAAAAATTCAAACTGTTACTGGAAACGAACGCTTGAACCTAGAAGAGTGAAAGTTGGGCAGCCAAGTGGGATTAGTGAACTGATCATTACCACCAAGTATCATCAAGATTTGGTGAAAAAATGTTTGCTGAGATTTCAGCAAACGAGTAGTTTTTTGGAAGCTTGGCAACCCCTTTCAAACGAAAGTGTTCTTCGCCAGTCTCTGCATTTGGTACTTCAAGAGGAAACAAACCCTAGAGATAGAACTTAGAACTACTTCATTTTGTCAAGTTTCACGGAGCTAGCACAAACCGTGTTTGATTTAGAGGTCTATATAACAGAAAACAGAGTGAAACCTAAAAATTCAAACTGTTACTGGAAACGAACGCTTGAACCTAGAAGAGTGAAAGTTGGGCAGCCAAGTGGGATTAGTGAACTGATCATTACCACCAAGTATCATCAAGATTTGTTGAAAAAATGTTTGCTGAGATTTCAGTTAAACTAGTAGTTTTTTGGAAGCTTGGCATCCCCTTTCAAACGAAAGTGTTTTTCGCCAGTTTCTGCATGGTGTACTTCAAGAGGAAACAAAACCATAGAGATAGAACTTAGAAGTACTTCATTTTGTCAAGTTTCAAGGAGCTAGCACAAACCGTGTTTGATTTAGAGTTTCAAACACATCTATCTATATAGCAGAAAACAGAGTGAAACCTAAAAATTCAAACTGTTACTGGAAACGAACGCTTGAACCTAGAAGAGTGAAAATTGGGCAGCCAAGTGGGCTTAGTGAACTGATCATTACCACCATGTATCATCAAGATTTGGTGAAAAAAATGTTTGCTGAGATTTCAGCAAAGTAGTAGTTTTTTGGAAGCTTGGCCACCCCTTTCAAACGAAAGTTTTTTTCGCCAGTCTCTGCATGGTGTACTTCAAGAGGAAACAAACCATAGAGATAGAACTTAGAACTACTTCATTTGGTCAAGTTTCAAGGAGCTAGCACAAACCGTGTTTGATTTAGAGTTTCAAACACATCTATCTATATAGCAGAAAACAGAGTGAAACCTAAAAATTCAAAGTGTTACTGGAAACGAACGCTTGAACCTAGAAGAGGGAAAGTTGGGCAGCCAAGTGGGATTAGTGAACTGATCATTACCACCAAGTATCATCAAGATTTGGTGAAAAAATGTTTGCTGAGATTTCAGCAAACTAGTAGTTTTTTGGAAGCATGGCAACCCCTTTCAAACGAAAGTGTTCTTCGCCAGTCTCTGCATGGGGTACTTCAAGAGGAAACAAACCATAGAGATAGAACTTAGAACTACTTCATTTTGTCAAGTATCACGGAGCTAGCACAAACCGTGTTTGATTTAGAGTTTCAAACACATCTATCTATATAGCAGAAAACAGAGTGAAACCTAAAAATTCAAACTGTTACTGGAAACGAACGCTTGAACCTAGAAGAGTGAAAGTTGGGCAGCCAAGTGGGATTAGTGAACTGATCATTACCACCAAGTATCATCAAGATTTGGTGAAAAAATGTTTGCTGAGATTTCAGCAAACTAGTAGTTTTTTGGAAGCTTGGCAACCCCTTTCAAACGAAAGTGTTTTTCGCCAGTCTCTGCATGGGGTACTTCAAGAGGAAACAAACCATAGAGATAGAACTTAGAACTACTTCATTTGGTCAAGTTTCAAGGAGCTAGCACAAACCGTGTTTGATTTAGAGTTTCAACACATCTATCTATATAGCAGAAAACAGAGTGAAACCTAAAAATTCAAAGTGTTACTGGAAACGAACGCTTTAACCTAGAAGAGTGAAAATTGGGCAGCCAAGTGGGCTTAGTGAACTGATCATTACCACCAAGTATCATCAAGATTTGGTGAAAAAATGTTTGCTGAGATTTCAGCAAACTAGTAGTTTTTTGGAAGCTTGGCAACCCCTTTCAAACGAAAGTGTTTTTCGCCAGTCTCTGCATGGGGTACTTCAAGAGGAAAAAAACCATAGAGATAGAACTAACAACTACTTCATATTGTCAAGTTTCAAGGAGCTAGCACAAACCGTGTTTGATTTAGAGTTTCAAAGACATCTATCTATATAGCAGAAAACAGAGTGAAACCTAAAATTTCAAAGTTTTACTGGAAACGAACGCTTGAACCTAGAAGAGTAAAAATTGGGCAGCCAAGTGGGCTTAGTGAACTGATCATTACCACCAAGTATCATCAAGTTTTGGTGAAAAAATGTTTGCTGAGATTTCAGCAAACGAGTAGTTTTTTGGAAGCTTGGCAACCCCTTTCAAACGAAAGTGTTTTTCGCCAGTCTCTGCATGGGGTACTTCAAGAGGAAACAAACCATAGAGATAGAACTTAGAACTACTTCATTTTGTCAAGTTTCAAGGAGCTAGCACAAACCGTGTTTGATTTAGAGTTTCAAACACATCTATCTATATAGCAGAAAACAGAGTGAAACCTAAAAATTCAAAGTGTTACTGGAAACGAACGCTTGAACCTAGAAGAGTGAAAATTGGGCAGCCAAGTGGGCTTAGTGAACTGATCATTACCACCAAGTATCATCAACATTTGGTGAAAAAATGTTTGCTGAGATTTCAGCAAACGAGTAGTTTTTTGGAAGCTTGGCAACCCCTTTCAAACGAAAGTGTTCTTCGCCAGTCTCTGCATTTGGTACTTCAAGAGGAAACAAACCCTAGAGATAGAACTTAGAACTACTTCATTTTGTCAAGTTTCACGGAGCTAGCACAAACCGTGTTTGATTTAGAGGTCTATATAACAGAAAACAGAGTGAAACCTAAAAATTCAAACTGTTACTGGAAACGAACGCTTGAACCTAGAAGAGTGAAAGTTGGGCAGCCAAGTGGAATTAGTGAACTGATCATTACCACCAAGTATCATCAAGATTTGTTGAAAAAATGTTTGCTGAGATTTCAGTTAAACTAGTAGTTTTTTGGAAGCTTGGCATCCCCTTTCAAACGAAAGTGTTTTTCGCCAGTTTCTGCATGGTGTACTTCAAGAGGAAACAAACCATAGAGATAGAACTTAGAAGTACTTCATTTTGTCAAGTTTCAAGGAGCTAGCACAAACCGTGTTTGATTTAGAGTTTCAAACACATCTATCTATATAGCAGAAAACAGAGTGAAACCTAAAAATTCAAACTGTTACTGGAAACGAACGCTTGAACCTAGAAGAGTGAAAGTTGGGCAGCCAAGTGGGATTAGTGAACTGATCATTACCACCAAGTATCATCAAGATTTGGTGAAAAAATATTTGCTGAGATTTCAGCAAACTAGTAGTTTTTTGGAAGCATGGCAACCCCTTTCAAACGAAAGTGTTTTTCGCCAGTCTCTGCATGGGGTACTTCAAGAGGAAACAAACCATAGAGATAGAACTTAGAACTACTTCATTTTGTCAAGTTTCAAGGAGCTAGCACAAACCGTGTTTGATTTAGAGTTTCAAACACATCTATCTATATAGCAGAAAACAGAGTGAAACCTAAAAATTCAAAGTGTTACTGGAAACGAACGCTTGAACCTAGAAGAGTGAAAGTTGGGCAGCCAAGTGGGATTAGTGAACTGATCATTACCACCAAGTATCATCAAGATTTGTTGAAAAAATGTTTGCTGAGGTTTCAGCAAACTAGTAGTTTTTTGGAAGCATGGCAACCCCTTTCAAACGAAAGTGTTCTTCGCCAGTCTCTGCATGGGGTACTTCAAGAGGAAACAAACCATAGAGATAGAACTTAGAACTACTTCATTTTGTCAAGTTTCACGGAGCTAGCACAAACCGTGTTTGATTTAGAGTTTCAAACACATCTATCTATATAGCAGAAAACAGAGTGAAACCTAAAAATTCAAACTGTTACTGGAAACGAACGCTTGAACCTAGAAGATTGAACGTTGGGCAGCCAAGTGGGATTAGTTAACTGATCATTACCACCATGTATCATCAAGATTTGGTGAAAAAATGTTTGCTGAGATTTCAGCAAAGTAGTAGTTTTTTGGAAGCTTGGCCACCCCTTTCAAACGAAAGTGTTTTTCGCCAGTCTCTGCATGGTGTACTTCAAGAGGAAACAAACCATAGAGATAGAACTTAGAACTACTTCATTTGGTCAAGTTTCAAGGAGCTAGCACAAACCGTGTTTGATTTAGAGTTTCAAACACATCTATCTAAATAGCAGAAAACAGAGTGAAACCTAAAAATTCAAACTGTTACTGGAAACGAACGCTTGAACCTAGAAGAGTGAAAGTTGGGCAGCCAAGTGGGATTAGTGAACTGATCATTACCACCAAGTATCATCAAGATTTGGTGAAAAAATATTTGCTGAGATTTCAGCAAACGAGTAGTTTTTTGGAAGCTTGGCAACCCCTTTCAAACAAAAGTGTTCTTCGCCAGTCTCTGCATGGGGTACTTCAAGAGGAAACAAACCCTAGAGATAGAACTTAGAACTACTTCATTTTGTCAAGTTTCACGGAGCTAGCACAAACCGTGTTTGATTTAGAGTTCTATATAACAGAAAACAGAGTGAAACCTAAAAATTCAAACTGTTACTGGAAACGAACGCTTGAACCTAGAAGAGTGAAAGTTGGGCAGCCAAGTGGGATTAGTGAACTGATCATTACCACCAAGTATCATCAACATTTGGTGAAAAAATGTTTGCTGAGATTTCAGCAAACTAGTAGTTTTTTGGAAGCTTGGCAACCACTTTCAAACGAAAGTGTTTTTCGCCAGTCTCTGCATGGGGTACTTCAAGAGGAAACAAACCATAGAGATAGAACTTAGAACTACTTCATTTTGTCAAGTTTCACGGAGCTACCACAAACCGTGTTTGATTTAGAGTTTCAAACACATCTATCTATAAAGCAGAAAACAGAGTGAAACCTAAAAATTCAAACTGTTACTGGAAACGAACGCTTGAACGTAGAAGAGTGAAAGTTGGGCAGCCAAGTGGGATTAGTGAACTGATCATTACCACCAAGTATCATCAAGATTTGGTGAAAAAATGGTTGCTGAGATTTCAGCAAACGAGTAGTTTTTTGGAAGCTTGGCAACCCCTTTCAAACGAAAGTGTTCTTCGCCAGTCTCTGCATTTGGTACTTCAAGAGGAAACAAACCATAGAGATAGAACTTAGAACTACTTCATTTGGTCAAGTTTCAAGAAGCTAGCACAAACCGTGTTTGATTTAGAGTTTCAAACACATCTATCTATATAGCAGAAAACAGAGTGAAACCTAAAAATTCAAACTGTTACTGGAAACGAACGCTTGAACCTAGAAGAGTGAAAGTTGGGCAGCCAAGTGGGATTAGTGAACTGATCATTACCACCAAGTATCATCAAGATTTGGTGAAAAAATGTTTGCTGAGATTTCAGCAAACGAGTAGTTTTTTGGAAGCTTGGCAACCCCTTTCAAACGAAAGTGTTTTTCGCCAGTCTCTGCATGGGGTACTTCAAGAGGAAAAAAACCATAGAGATAGAACTAACAACTACTTCATATTGTCAAGTTTCAAGGAGCTAGCACAAACCGTGTTTGATTTAGAGTTTCAAAGACATCTATCTATATAGCAGAAAACAGAGTGAAACCTAAAATTTCAAAGTTTTACTGGAAACGAATGCTTGAACCTAGAAGAGTAAAAATTGGGCAGCCAAGTGGGCTTAGTGAACTGACCATTACCACCAAGTATCATCAAGTTTTGGTGAAAAAATGTTTGCTGAGATTTCAGCAAACGAGTAGTTTTTTGGAAGCTTGGCAACCCCTTTCAAACGAAAGTGTTTTTCGCCAGTCTCTGCATGGGGTACTTCAAGAGGAAACAAACCATAGAGATAGAACTTAGAACTACTTCATTTTGTCAAGTTTCAAGGAGCTAGCACAAACCGTGTTTGATTTAGAGTTTCAAACACATCTATCTATATAGCAGAAAACAGAGTGAAACCTAAAAATTCAAAGTGTTACTGGAAACGAACGCTTGAACCTAGAAGAGTGAAAATTGGGCAGCCAAGTGGGCTTAGTGAACTGATCATTGCCACCAAGTATCATCAACATTTGGTGAAAAAATGTTTGCTGAGATTTCAGCAAACGAGTAGTTTTTTGGAAGCTTGGCAACCCCTTTCAAACGAAAGTGTTCTTCGCCAGTCTCTGCATTTGGTACTTCAAGAGGAAACAAACCCTAGAGATAGAACTTAGAACTACTTCATTTTGTCAAGTTTCACGGAGCTAGCACAAACCGTGTTTGATTTAGAGGTCTATATAACAGAAAACAGAGTGAAACCTAAAAATTCAAACTGTTACTGGAAACGAACGCTTGAACCTAGAAGAGTGAAAGTTGGGCAGCCAAGTGGGATTAGTGAACTGATCATTACCACCAAGTATCATCAAGATTTGTTGAAAAAATGTTTGCTGAGATTTCAGTTAAACTAGTAGTTTTTTGGAAGCTTGGCATCCCCTTTCAAACGAAAGTGTTTTTCGCCAGTTTCTGCATGGTGTACTTCAAGAGGAAACAAACCATAGAGATAGAACTTAGAAGTACTTCATTTTGTCAAGTTTCAAGGAGCTAGCACAAACCGTGTTTGATTTAGAGTTTCAAACACATCTATCTATATAGCAGAAAACAGAGTGAAACCTAAAAATTCAAACTGTTACTGGAAACGAACGCTTGAACCTAGAAGAGTGAAAGTTGGGCAGCCAAGTGGGATTAGTGAACTGATCATTACCACCAAGTATCATCAAGATTTGGTGAAAAAATGTTTGCTGAGATTTCAGCAAACTAGTAGTTTTTTGGAAGCATGGCAATCCCTTTCAAACGAAAGTGTTTTTCGCCAGTCTCTGCATGGGGTACTTCAAGAGGAAACAAACCATAGAGATAGAACTTAGAACTACTTCATTTTGTCAAGTTTCAAGGAGCTAGCACAAACCGTGTTTGATTTAGAGTTTCAAACACATCTATCTATATAGCAGAAAACAGAGTGAAACCTAAAAATTCAAAGTGTTACTGGAAACGAACGCTTGAACCTAGAAGAGTGAAAGTTGGGCAGCCAAGTGGGATTAGTGAACTGATCATTACCACCAAGTATCATCAAGATTTGGTGAAAAAATGTTTGCTGAGATTTCAGCAAACTAGTAGTTTTTTGGAAGCATGGCAACCCCTTTCAAACGAAAGTGTTCTTCGCCAGTCTCTGCATGGGGTACTTCAAGAGGAAACAAACCATAGAGATAGAACTTAGAACTACTTCATTTTGTCAAGTATCACGGAGCTAGCACAAACCGTGTTTGATTTAGAGTTTCAAACACATCTATCTATATAGCAGAAAACAGAGTGAAACCTAAAAATTCAAACTGTTACTGGAAACGAACGCTTGAACCTAGAAGAGTGAAAGTTGGGCAGCCAAGTGGGCTTAGTGAACTGATCATTACCACCAAGTATCATCAAGATTTGGTGAAAAAATGTTTGCTGAGGTTTCAGCAAACTAGTAGTTTTTTGGAAGCATGGCAACCCCTTTCAAACGAAAGTGTTCTTCGCCAGTCTCTGCATGGGGTACTTCAAGAGGAAACAAACCATAGAGATAGAACTTAGAACTACTTCATTTTGTCAAGTTTCACGGAGCTAGCACAAACCGTGTTTGATTTAGAGTTTCAAACACATCTATCTATATAGCAGAAAACAGAGTGAAACCTAAAATTTCAAACTGTTACTGGAAACGAACGCTTGAACCTAGAAGATTGAAAGTTGGGCAGCCAAGTGGGATTAGTTAACTGATCATTACCACCATGTATCATCAAGATTTGGTGAAAAAATGTTTGCTGAGATTTCAGCAAAGTAGTAGTTTTTTGGAAGCTTGGCCACCCCTTTCAAACAAAAGTGTTTTTCGCCAGTCTCTGCATGGTGTACTTCAAGAGGAAACAAACCATAGAGATAGAACTTAGAACTACTTCATTTGGTCAAGTTTCAAGGAGCTAGCACAAACCGTGTTTGATTTAGAGTTTCAAACACATCTATCTATATAGCAGAAAACAGAGTGAAACCTAAAAATTCAAACTGTTACTGGAAACGAACGCTTGAACCTAGAAGAGTGAAAGTTGGGCAGCCAAGTGGGATTAGTGAACTGATCATTACCACCAAGTATCATCAAGATTTGGTGAAAAAATGTTTGCTGAGATTTCAGCAAACGAGTAGTTTTTTGGAAGCTTGGCAACCCCTTTCAAACGAAAGTGTTCTTCGCCAGTCTCTGCATGGGGTACTTCAAGAGGAAACAAACCCTAGAGATAGAACTTAGAACTACTTCATTTTGTCAAGTTTCACGGAGCTAGCACAAACCGTGTTTGATTTAGTGTTCTATATAACAGAAAACAGAGTGAAACCTAAAAATTCAAACTGTTACTGGAAACGAACGCTTGAACCTAGAAGAGTGAAAGTTGGGCAGCCAAGTGGGATTAGTGAACTGATCATTACCACCAAGTATCATCAACATTTGGTGAAAAAATGTTTGCTGAGATTTCAGCAAACTAGTAGTTTTTTGGAAGCTTGGCAACCACTTTCAAACGAAAGTGTTTTTCGGCAGTCTCTGCATGGGGTACTTCAAGAGGAAACAAACCATAGAGATAGAACTTAGAACTACTTCATTTTGTCAAGATTCACGGAGCTAGCAAAAACCGTGTTTGATTTAGAGTTTCAAACACATCTATCTATATAGCAGAAAACAGAGTGAAACCTAAAAATTCAAACTGTTACTGGAAACGAACACTTGAACGTAGAAGAGTGAAAGTTGGGCAGCCAAGTGGGATTAGTGAACTGATCATTACCACCAAGTATCATCAAGATTTGGTGAAAAAATGGTTGCTGAGATTTCAGCAAACGAGTAGTTTTTTGGAAGCTTGGCAACCCCTTTCAAACGAAAGTGTTCTTCGCCAGTCTCTGCATTTGGTACTTCAAGAGGAAACAAACCATAGAGATAGAACTTAGAAGTACTTCATTTGGTCAAGTTTCAAGAAGCTAGCACAAACCGTGTTTGATTTAGAGTTTCAAACACATCTATCTATATAGCAGAAAACAGAGTGAAACCTAAAAATTCAAAGTGTTACTGGAAACGAACGCTTGAACCTAGAAGAGTGAAAGTTGGGCAGCCAAGTGGGATTAGTGAACTGATCATTACCACCAAGTATCATCAAGATTTGGTGAAAAATGTTTGCTGAGATTTCAGCAAACTAGTAGTTTTTTGGAAGCTTGGCAACCCCTTTCAAACGAAAGTGTTTTTCGCCAGTCTCTGCATGGGGTACTTCAAGAGGAAAAAAACCATAGAGATAGAATTAACAACTACTTCATATTGTCAAGTTTCAAGGAGCTAGCACAAACCGTGTTTGATTTAGAGTTTCAAAGACATCTATCTATATAGCAGAAAACAGAGTGAAACCTAAAATTTCAAAGTTTTACTGGAAACGAACGCTTGAACCTAGAAGAGTAAAAATTGGGCAGCCAAGTGGGCTTAGTGAACTGATCATTACCTCCAAGTATCATCAAGTTTTGGTGAAAAAATGTTTGCTGAGATTTCAGCAAACGAGTAGTTTTTTGGAAGCTTGGCAACCCCTTTCAAACGAAAGTGTTTTTCGCCCGTCTCTGCATGGGGTACTTCAAGAGGAAACAAACCATAGAGATAGAACTTAGAACTACTTCATTTTGTCAAGTTTCAAGGAGCTAGCACAAACCGTGTTTGATTTAGAGTTTCAAACACATCTATCTATATAGCAGAAAACAGAGTGAAACCTAAAAATTCAAAGTGTTACTGGAAACGAACGCTTGAACCTAGAAGAGTGAAAATTGGGCAGCCAAGTGGGCTTAGTGAACTGATCATTACCACCAAGTATCATCAACATTTGGTGAAAAAATGTTTGCTGAGATTTCAGCAAACTAGTATTTTTTTGGAAGCTTGGCAACCACTTTCAAACGAAAGTGTTTTTCGCCAGTCTCTGCATGGGGTACTTCAAGAGGAAACAAACCATAGAGATAGAACTTAGAACTACTTCATTTTGTCAAGTTTCACGGAGCTACCACAAACCGTGTTTGATTTAGAGTTTCAAACACATCTATCTATATAGCAGAAAACAGAGTGAAACCTAAAAATTCAAACTGTTACTGGAAACGAACGCTTGAACGTAGAAGAGTGAAAGTTGGGCAGCCAAGTGGGATTAGTGAACTGATCATTACCACCAAGTATCATCAAGATTTGGTGAAAAAATGGTTGCTGAGATTTCAGCAAACGAGTAGTTTTTTGGAAGCTTGGCAACCCCTTTCAAACGAAAGTGTTCTTCGCCAGCCTCTGCATTTGGTACTTCAAGAGGAAACAAACCATAGAGATAGAACTTAGAACTACTTCATTTGGTCAAGTTTCAAGAAGCTAGCACAAACCGTGTTTGATTTAGAGTTTCAAACACATCTATCTATATAGCAGAAAACAGAGTGAAACCTAAAAATTCAAACTGTTACTGGAAACGAACGCTTGAACCTAGAAGAGTGAAAGTTGGGCAGCCAAGTGGGATTAGTGAACTGATCATTACCACCAAGTATCATCAAGATTTGGTGAAAAAATGTTTGCTGAGATTTCAGCAAACTAGTAGTTTTTTGGAAGCTTGGCAACCCCTTTCAAACGAAAGTGTTTTTCGCCAGTCTCTGCATGGGTACTTCAAGAGGAAAAAAACCATAGAGATAGAACTAACAACTACTTCATATTGTCAAGTTTCAAGGAGCTAGCACAAACCGTGTTTGATTTAGAGTTTCAAAGACATCTATCTATATAGCAGAAAACAGAGTGAAACCTAAAATTTCAAAGTTTTACTGGAAACGAATGCTTGAACCTAGAAGAGTAAAAATTGGGCAGCCAAGTGGGCTTAGTGAACTGACCATTACCACCAAGTATCATCAAGTTTTGGTGAAAAAATGTTTGCTGAGATTTCAGCAAACGAGTAGTTTTTTGGAAGCTTGGCAACCCCTTTCAAACGAAAGTGTTTTTCGCCAGTCTCTGCATGGGGTACTTCAAGAGGAAACAAACCATAGAGATAGAACTTAGAACTACTTCATTTTGTCAAGTTTCAAGGAGCTAGCACAAACCGTGTTTGATTTAGAGTTTCAAACACATCTATCTATATAGCAGAAAACAGAGTGAAACCTAAAAATTCAAAAGTGTTACTGGAAACGAACGCTTGAACCTAGAAGAGTGAAAATTGGGCAGCCAAGTGGGCTTAGTGAACTGATCATTGCCACCAAGTATCATCAACATTTGGTGAAAAAATGTTTGCTGAGATTTCAGCAAACGAGTAGTTTTTTGGAAGCTTGGCAACCCCTTTCAAACGAAAGTGTTCTTCGCCAGTCTCTGCATTTGGTACTTCAAGAGGAAACAAACCCTAGAGATAGAACTTAGAACTACTTCATTTTGTCAAGTTTCACGGAGCTAGCACAAACCGTGTTTGATTTAGAGGTCTATATAACAGAAAACAGAGTGAAACCTAAAAATTCAAACTGTTACTGGAAACGAACGCTTGAACCTAGAAGAGTGAAAGTTGGGCAGCCAAGTGGGATTAGTGAACTGATCATTACCACCAAGTATCATCAAGATTTGTTGAAAAAATGTTTGCTGAGATTTCAGTTAAACTAGTAGTTTTTTGGAAGCTTGGCATCCCCTTTCAAACGAAAGTGTTTTTCGCCAGTTTCTGCATGGTGTACTTCAAGAGGAAACAAACCATAGAGATAGAACTTAGAAGTACTTCATTTTGTCAAGTTTCAAGGAGCTAGCACAAACCGTGTTTGATTTAGAGTTTCAAACACATCTATCTATATAGCAGAAAACAGAGTGAAACCTAAAAATTCAAACTGTTACTGGAAACGAACGCTTGAACCTAGAAGAGTGAAAGTTGGGCAGCCAAGTGGGATTAGTGAACTGATCATTACCACCAAGTATCATCAAGATTTGGTGAAAAAATGTTTGCTGAGATTTCAGCAAACTAGTAGTTTTTTGGAAGCATGGCAATCCCTTTCAAACGAAAGTGTTTTTCGCCAGTCTCTGCATGGGGTACTTCAAGAGGAAACAAACCATAGAGATAGAACTTAGAACTACTTCATTTTGTCAAGTTTCAAGGAGCTAGCACAAACCGTGTTTGATTTAGAGTTTCAAACACATCTATCTATATAGCAGAAAACAGAGTGAAACCTAAAAATTCAAAGTGTTACTGGAAACGAACGCTTGAACCTAGAAGAGTGAAAGTTGGGCAGCCAAGTGGGATTAGTGAACTGATCATTACCACCAAGTATCATCAAGATTTGGTGAAAAAATGTTTGCTGAGATTTCAGCAAACTAGTAGTTTTTTGGAAGCATGGCAACCCCTTTCAAACGAAAGTGTTCTTCGCCAGTCTCTGCATGGGGTACTTCAAGAGGAAACAAACCATAGAGATAGAACTTAGAACTACTTCATTTTGTCAAGTATCACGGAGCTAGCACAAACCGTGTTTGATTTAGAGTTTCAAACACATCTATCTATATAGCAGAAAACAGAGTGAAACCTAAAAATTCAAACTGTTACTGGAAACGAACGCTTGAACCTAGAAGAGTGAAAGTTGGGCAGCCAAGTGGGCTTAGTGAACTGATCATTACCACCAAGTATCATCAAGATTTGGTGAAAAAATGTTTGCTGAGGTTTCAGCAAACTAGTAGTTTTTGGAAGCATGGCAACCCCTTTCAAACGAAAGTGTTCTTCGCCAGTCTCTGCATGGGGTACTTCAAGAGGAAACAAACCATAGAGATAGAACTTAGAACTACTTCATTTTGTCAAGTTTCACGGAGCTAGCACAAACCGTGTTTGATTTAGAGTTTCAAACACATCTATCTATATAGCAGAAAACAGAGTGAAACCTAAAAATTCAAACTGTTACTGGAAACGAACGCTTGAACCTAGAAGATTGAAAGTTGGGCAGCCAAGTGGGATTAGTTAACTGATCATTACCACCATGTATCATCAAGATTTGGTGAAAAAATGTTTGCTGAGATTTCAGCAAAGTAGTAGTTTTTTGGAAGCTTGGCCACCCCTTTCAAACGAAAGTGTTTTTCGCCAGTCTCTGCATGGTGTACTTCAAGAGGAAACAAACCATAGAGATAGAACTTAGAACTACTTCATTTGGTCAAGTTTCAAGGAGCTAGCACAAACCGTGTTTGATTTAGAGTTTCAAACACATCTATCTATATAGCAGAAAACAGAGTGAAACCTAAAAATTCAAACTGTTACTGGAAACGAACGCTTGAACCTAGAAGAGTGAAAGTTGGGCAGCCAAGTGGGATTAGTGAACTGATCATTACCACCAAGTATCATCAAGATTTGGTGAAAAAATGTTTGCTGAGATTTCAGCAAACGAGTAGTTTTTTGGAAGCTTGGCAACCCCTTTCAAACGAAAGTGTTCTTCGCCAGTCTCTGCATGGGGTACTTCAAGAGGAAACAAACCCTAGAGATAGAACTTAGAACTACTTCATTTTGTCAAGTTTCACGGAGCTAGCACAAACCGTGTTTGATTTAGAGTTCTATATAACAGAAAACAGAGTGAAACCTAAAAATTCAAACTGTTACTGGAAACGAACGCTTGAACCTAGAAGAGTGAAAGTTGGGCAGCCAAGTGGGATTAGTGAACTGATCATTACCACCAAGTATCATCAACATTTGGTGAAAAAATGTTTGCTGAGATTTCAGCAAACTAGTAGTTTTTTGGAAGCTTGGCAACCACTTTCAAACGAAAGTGTTTTTCGCCAGTCTCTGCATGGGGTACTTCAAGAGGAAACAAACCATAGAGATAGAACTTAGAACTACTTCATTTTGTCAAGATTCACGGAGCTAGCAAAAACCGTGTTTGATTTAGAGTTTCAAACACATCTATCTATATAGCAGAAAACAGAGTGAAACCTAAAAATTCAAACTGTTACTGGAAACGAACGCTTGAACGTAGAAGAGTGAAAGTTGGGCAGCCAAGTGGGATTAGTGAACTGATCATTACCACCAAGTATCATCAAGATTTGGTGAAAAAATGGTTGCTGAGATTTCAGCAAACGAGTAGTTTTTTGGAAGCTTGGCAACCCCTTTCAAACGAAAGTGTTCTTCGCCAGTCTCTGCATTTGGTACTTCAAGAGGAAACAAACCATAGAGATAGAACTTAGAACTACTTCATTTGGTCAAGTTTCAAGAAGCTAGCACAAACCGTGTTTGATTTAGAGTTTCAAACACATCTATCT